>NW_009258117.1:558133-777372 GCF_000149755.1 Phytophthora sojae
TCGAGCTTACCGTGTGTTCATGTTGATGGAGATGACAGTGATGCAGTACGTGTCGAATCCAGCCGCCAGACGTCCACACGTCGAGTTCTTCTCGTTCTCCTCGTGCAGCACCATCAGCGTCGGCTCCAAGTATCCGTCCAGAAACGCCAAGTCGATAACCTTTCCCGTGATCTCCAGCTCGCGCAGACGCAGCAAGAACTCGCGTCCAGTGATATCGTTCGGCATGAGTCCGCTCATGTGGTTCCTCTTCCTCTTCGAGCCCACCTTGACACTCTTGTCCAGCAGCGCGTTGAGCGTGTTGTTCATATCGCTCGTCACTCCTCTGTGCTTGCTCTCGTTCACGAGCTCCTCGAGCTTCTTCTCCTCTTCGTCATCCTCTTCATCGTCCGAGTCCGCCGTCGTGGCTCCAGCCTGGTCTCCATCGTCGAACTCATCCTCGTCTTCCTCGAAGAACGACAGCTCCATCGACTCGCTGCGGAAGGGCACGATCACCAACTGGTCCGAGTACACGAGCATGGCTCCGCATCTCGTCTGCGGGTCGACTCTGGCGGCCGCGTGGGTCGCAAGGCCCAGCAGCTGCTCGCGGCCGTTCATCTCTCCTTTGAGCGTGGCTCCAGGGCCGATAGCGTCCTCCTCGAAGGAGAACATGGCGAGCGTGGCCAGACTGCGCGAGCGGCGGTCGTAGCCCACGATGACCCACTTGAAGAGCGGGAACGTGAGCAGCAGCACCTCCTCGCCTCCGAAGAAGCGGTGCTTCTTCCTCAGCAGACTGCGGTCGAAGCGCAGCACGTGGACGCTCTGGGCCACGCCCGCCAGGGGGAAGGACGCCAGCAGGTGCAGCACTTGGCCCTTGGACGACGACGTCTCGGCGCTCGGACTCGGCTCCACGCGGTAGACGCGCAGCCACTGCGGCCCCAGCAGCACCAGGTCGGACTGCAGGTCGCTCGAGAGCCGCGCGTGCACCGCGTGATGCACGGCCGTGGCCGCCACCAGGTCGCGGTGGAACAGAAAGTGCTGCCCCATGGATCACGGAGCGAGCAGCGGGAGTTGGGCGGCGCGGGGAGGGTGGGAGGAGAGAGCACGCGCGGAGCTTGGAGGTGGGCTAGGCGCGAGCGTCAGAGGCGACCTGTGCGCGGAGATACGGCGGCGTGAAGCTTCCCCTTGAGGCCGAGCAGCGCTGCAGGTGGCTGCAAGGTGCGCAATGCCAGTGTTATTGGATTGAGGGTACAGTGTACCATATTTTGGTGGTGCCAATTTTGTAGGAAAAAAAACAGTAAGGAAATCAGTGTGAGCTACTCACATATTTTTTAAATACAGTTTAAACTAGGGCTCCGGATAGGAGGATTTTGGTATGAATCCCTTGATTATTTTTTTATTAATTATTTTTCTTACTTGCTACGGCTGGGATAGGAGGATTTTGGTATGAATCCCATTTTTATTTTTTATTAATTACTTTTCTTACTTGCTCCGGTCATCTCCTGCATCTGTCCGGAGTTTTTCTTAAAGTGTAGATGCAAGATATAAACCGGCAATGCTTTACAAAATTAAAAATGCGAACCTTGGTTTAGATCTGTTTTGCAGCTTTTAGAAAATGCAAATGCTTACCTCTAGTGCTATTGTACAGTCCAAGCGTTCTCTTTACTTCACTTCGTCCATCCGTACCCTGCTCAATATATGCACTGATTCATACCAGTGTCATCGGTAGCACACCGGTTCGATCTGCCCACGCATATAAACCGGCCCAGTGCGAGACCGGGGTCATATCCGTGTGATGGGTATCCTCTGGTTCAGTCTGCCCCCGCATATAAACCTTTTGGACGGCCCAGTGCGGCAACAGAGTCGTACCGGTTTCAAGAAATATACCAGTTGGATATCAAGGGGGGTCATCGTTTGACTTGATGTACCACGGATATAATCCTATTTGGTCTGCGAAAGCAGCACTAACGTTGCTTCCTATCCCAGTAAAAACTATTGTGAAAGTATTTTGAAACGTTTCGCAACTGTTTGAGTTGAGAGGATGGTGATATGGTCCTAAAACGCGTACGTGGGCTAAAGTGAAATGGCATCTTCATTGACTTCTACAGTACCTTCAGTGAGCATAGTCAAGATTTTGACAGCGCATTGCAATTTATTGTTATTCTTAATTCGACAACGCATACGGACTTAGGTTTTAACACATTATTTACTGGAAGGTCACTTCAAATTATGCTGGTTTCATCAAAATAAATCCGCAAGTGGCCCAAGCCACCCCATACTTTGATGGTGCGCTCGGAAGCATCTAAAACATGCTCTGGTACGTTTTCACGCTGTGGTTGCTGCTAGTTCAGGCGTCATTAGCACTCCTATCTTAAGAAACCTTATTGCAAAACACTGATATAATTATACACCTTTTCAACTTCAAAATGGCAAAAAGAAAATTCAATACGTCAAAATATAAAATCAAAACGACAATCCTTTGTAAACCGATACTTAGACCTGTTTGTAATGGGGATATATAGAAAAACAAAGTGTCGAATATCTATTGGCTGACAGTGAGCTGTATCAGCCAATCGTGCTCGTATAAGATTGTGAGACGGTCCTGTCTCTATTCGTGACAGTTTGAACTTACGTTTTGTCATTTTGAACTAGCAATTTGCCATTTTGACGTTGAAAAGGTGTAGTATGACGTTTAGACCGTGTTCAACTTGTACATCCGGTTTTTGGCTTGTAAGACATATACAAAAGACAGTCTTATCCAGCTTGATTGAATATTTGCCTAGATCCGATTTCCAAATTCAGCACTTTTGAGCATATGCTGTATGAAGCCTAAGCCGACTTAAGTAGATGCCAGTCAAAAACAGCCTTAATGGAACTAATGGACGCCGCCCAAAACTACCCTACGGGGGTGTCATACTCAATCTCTAATTTTATCTCTAAAAATCAAAGCTGCACAGGTACTGCATGTCGAAGGTTCGTGATATATGCCAGGATTTAAAGAAGGTTGCTTGTTGAGGGTCGAGGTGGTACCTTCTGGATAAGCTCATACAAAAACAAAGCTAAAACTACTAAAGTTGCCAAATCAGAGGCCGCATACCTTGAAGTACCGCCGAGTTTATTGAGATCTCACCAGATGTGAGGTGGGGATATGCTAGGTCTATCAACTCTCGCCGGACTTGACATATAGGCCAATAGGGTGGTTTTGGGCGGCGTCCAATGGTCAATTACATTTTATGCTTTAATATTTATCAAGACTATTTGTTAAAGATAACCATTCTAACAGTTCTTTTAATTTTTATACTTGAATGAAGGAGACATCTTGGTGATTTTGAAATTATTGTACAAGCGTCATTAATACGCCAAATACTTGCGTGAGAAGGGCGAAGATCGACTACAGAGCGCGGGCTACACGCGATCTCTATCCCAGTAAAGTGCTTTAAGCACCCATGGCCCGCACGCTAATAACATATATGGGCTCAAGGCCATTACTAGATCAAGTTAACCAATCTCGTAACCAATTTCGATGTCGGGAGACTCATCCATTTGAGCATGCGGAGATGTAGTACAACCGTCGACTTTAGTTATCAAACCAAGCGAATAATCCTACATCCCGAACTTCATGAAGTATCGCGTCGTCTCAATGTCAGTATCCTGCCCAAAGTACTCCGATTGACCTCCCCTCAGTCTGGTACCAACAGAAGAAGGAGGACAATGGAGGACCAGAGCATGACGGACCGCAAGTTCTCTCCCTCCACCTCGGACGCCGCGACCACCACCCCCCCCCCCCAAAAAAAAACAAAACAAATTTCGCCAACGCCAGCGCGGGTATCTCTTCCTCGGGCATATTTACATTCATTGGGCGCGCCACCCACTCGGCCAGGCTGTCCTTAAGCAGCATAGTCATCACGTTCCTCAACGTCGATACGGTGGCACCTCGACTTGCTGAGGCCATGGAACGCGGCGACCGCGAGACGGCCTTGCACATTTGGTGCACTATTTTCGGTTCTAATAGCGTTTCAGAACATGACACTCTGGCCGGTACATTCAACTACTACAATGTTGTGGAGAGAGCGATCAAATTGGGTACGCGGTGATTTTTGAGGCGCTGTTGTTCATGGAGGTGATGGATGCTGACGACTGCCGGTACGGGATACCTACACTCAGTAACGTGGACTTACACAAGGTGGCGACTCATTTAAAAAGCATCGTGGAGTCTGCCGATTCGCGTGGAAACCGGTAGCATCGTTAAACACGTCTGTTAGGCGTGTCCTCGAGAACAGGTTGACGCCAGCTATACTCCGCTTTTGCAGCCAGTATGGCCCACCTGCCCCGCCTCGGGACGTCGCCCCGCTGCCTCGCGCGCGCTGCATATTCCCCTGTGATATGTTACCGCCGTAACATCAGTGCCGTCTTCTTTTGGATTTGGCATCGGGGGTGCTTGAGTTTGTGTTTGACTTATATGTAAGATTTACATTCGTTCCAATGGAAAGACCAATTGCGGGCACCTTATTTAGCTTGCGTTCGTTCATCTCTTATCGGTCAACCCTTGCAATTGTTTAAATGTTCTTTCGCACAAAAGATATTTCAGTACTTCGTGGAAACTGTAAACATTGTCAGATAATGTATATATGTGTTCTTATTTTATTGGATTGCTATTGTAGGACCCATAGATCAGGGTTTGCGGCCAGAAAAACAAATTCAGAGAGAAAACCATTTCCTAAGATATGGTCATGTCGGATTTTAAAATGCGCTATGTCGCTTAAAAAAAGTTATTTCGAGTAATCTGCCTATTTAGGCAGCTTTGAATGAAACCACTACATTGTGGCAAGAGGGCTTCATGTACAACAAAGTTCGAAAGTCTTTATTATACTACACGAGAGGATATACTAAAATTGAACATAAAACTTTAAATACGAATCTTAAAACAGTCAAATCTGTACTTTTGTGTGTCAAACCAACTGTTTGGGTGCACCAAACGGCTGCACCCGTCAAGCTCATACTAGCCCTATATCTAATAGTATTAGTGTGTTTTATAAATATTTGTTTGACTGTAACGTACTTGTCCGGTAACTTCAAAACTCTAAAAGATTAGCTGTTGGGATTGCAGTATAATCAGTCTAGCATGTTTGTGGGCGCATGAAAGGAAATGCAGCTCTGAAATGTAAAAAAATATAGATAGTGTGAAATAAAGAGGGCTACTATCGCCAATCAGAATCCAGTATTCAAAAAGGTGCACAAAAACTTACAGAATTATTTCGGTGCCACATGTGCGTTTATAGTTACACCTAATTTTTAGTGCTGTATAAAAATACGACGAGATTACTTAATCGGAGTACTATTTGTAGTTTTCAACTATTTTGCTGGCCGATTTGACGTGTTATCTCCGAGTCCGATTTATATGAAATGGAGCTCCTTCATGATCGGTTAGTCCAATTTAGCTATATCTGATAGCATAAGGCTCAGAGGGGAGGCTGGCCATACCTCCCCACCTCACATGACGCATTAGAACTGCAAGACATTGGGGACAATAGTACACTGTATATAGCCACTTGATAGCACTATGGCCAGCTAAATCACCCGCGTGATCATCTACGACCGTCGTGCCACGCCGATCTGAGAGGGCCCCAGACGTTTTCGCGGCAGTCCCTTTTGCCGGCGAAAAGCGGCATTTCTGGGCCCTGCTTCGCAACTCGCAGCCCCCAGACGCAAATCGGGCCAGATATAGTTTGCTTCCCTCAGCCCCTCCTGCTAAATCGGAGCTCTTCACCCGATATATCAGATCTCGGACCACCCCACCCAACTTGCCGAAACGGATGAAAGCCACAATACAAGGTCGCGTTAGCGCAACCGACTAAATTTGAAGATTGTCCCCTTTTTCAATCTTCCACAGCAAAAAAATGAAGCAGTGGATGTACCATAAACATGGTACACTATAGTTGTCGCTTCATTGACCAAAATGGACGAAGACAACGTGGTGGGGGCGCTCTTCCTGCAGAACGGGGAGGACAACGGGTACGACCCCGAGGACTTCGTGCAGGAGCTGGACGTCGGCCCGTCGGCGCCGCACTTCCGCATCTCCGTGGCCGACGACGACGGCGGAATCCCCGGCTCGCTCTTCGCCTGCGCCGTCTGGAACGGAGCCGTGCGTGTCAACTTCAAAGCTTTAGCTGGGGGACTTTGATGCAACTTCAGTCTTTCTAACTCATTTGCATTATTGTGATTATTGTGTATTCTAGAGGTTCATCGCCATGCACATCGCCAAGCACCCAGAGCTCGTGAAGGGACGGAGTGTCGTGGAGTTCGGCGCGGCATCGTGAGTATCGAAGAGGAGAATAGGGGGGAACGAGTGCTGACGGTTAACTGTGCGGGGGATTGAGTGTTGTAGAGCGCTGCCGTCGCTGGTGGCACTGCATTTTGGAGCGGAGGTGGCAGTAATGACGGGTGCGTCTGGCTCGGATTCTGGTGACGGACGCACAGCTGACTGGGATGTGATACTGTAGACTACCCGAACGACCTACTGCTGAAGAATATTAGGGCAAACATCAAGCGCAATGAGCACCTGCTGGGCAGCGGGAGACGCGAAGTGCGAGGCCACTTGTGGGGCAGCGATACGATAGGGCTGCTGAGCTGCCTAGATGCAACAGAGCCAGCGTCAGACCTTGTTGATTCGGCTGGAAAGGAGTGTGACGACCCAGTGGTGTTTAAAGTGCTGATGATGGCGGCAACAACTCACCGAAGAGTCGATTCGATGTGGCTGTCGTTGCCGAGTGTCTATGGCTTCACCACTTGGTAAGTTTTCGGAATGGTTGGCGTGTGTGTCTCTGTGTGGTACAGTAGCTAATGGGGTTTATGACTTCTCTGTTTTTTACTACCCAGCACGAAGATTTACTCAAGTCCATCGACTCATGCCTGGCGTCTGATGGGAAGGTAAGGCGATTTTTCCTCCCCAGTCATCGCTATCACTTTTAACTCTGTGGTCGGTTGGTTGTTGCGGTGTGATGTTCATGCATCAGGTATTCGTGAGCTTCGCGCACCATGTGCCAGGCCACGAGAAAAATGACTTGTCGTTCTTCACTAAGGCGAAGCAACTGTACGGATTCGACGCAAAGCACGTGGACACGCTAGCCTCCCCTCACGTGTTCAACGCAGACTTACTGGTCGACCAGTACTTGTACGTGCTCACTAGGTCCACTTGATAGGCGGCATCACCCCAGGAGAAAAATACAAACACAATGACGTCAACCAGCGCTATATCCTAGTTTGTCCAGGGATTCAATCCAGCAGGGCAGTGGATACTTTGACAACCATCATTCCGCTGAAGACGTGCATACTGTACCATAATCTCTTTGTGATTTTGATGATGCGTTCCGCACTGCAAGGCACTCCCCTCGGATTTGCCTGTCGTCGGACTTCGGGACCGGACCAGGCCACGCGCTATTCGAGCCTCATTCACCAATTTGCGCCGGAGCAACCACAACTCACCAGCCTTGCAAGATGAGCTCATCACTGAAGCCGGTCGATCCATGGGGACTCGGCCGCATGCCGACCAACCGCTGGACGGACGAAAAGTGAGTTTCCCACGCTCTGGTTGGTGAAGGGTTGACGTCATCTTGCTCACTCACGGGTTATCTGATGTGATATGCGTCACAGTTCTGCCAAGTGTCTGGAGTACGTGAAGCAGCACGCGGAGCGCGGCAACCCGGCGTCCGTCATTGCCACGATCGACGAGTTCACGACCACGCACCACATGATGAACATCGGGGAAGTGAAGGGCGCTGTCATCGACGAGGAGATCCGCAAGAAGAAGCCCGCTGTTATGGCGGAGCTGGGGGCTTACACGGGCTACAGCACCGTGCGCTTTGCCAGCGTGCAACGCGAAGTTGCGGGCAAGGACTCGCACTACTACTCGTTCGAGTACTCGCCGGTGTTTGCGGCTCGCGTGCGTGAAATGGTGGAGCTCGCGGGTTTGACGAACCAGGTGACGGTGTATGTGGGCGCATTCTCGGAGCAGTACGAGGCGCTTCGAGGCAAGACCGTCGATGTAAGTGGCTGCTTGTGGGGGAGATTAGTCCTTCGTTTGTCTGTTCTGACCTGGTGGTACGTTATTAATGCTGGCAGCTCTACTTCATTGACCACGAGAAGACCGTGTACTTGTCGGACCTGAAGCTGATCCTCGGCAGCGGAACGTTGGCGCCGGGATCTGTCATCGCTGCAGACAACGTCGTGAGACCGGGTGCCCCGGACTATCTGGAGTTCATCGAGAACAACCCGCAGTTTTCTGCGGTGCGCCACACGATTCACTGTGGGCGCGACCGCAAGCTGCTGCCGGACCTGTCGATTGCTACTTTCCGCGGCTGAAAGGATTTCTGCAGCTACAAAATTGATGCACTGCCGCGCTAACTTGGCACGGCTGATGTACTTCTGTAGTTTCGAAGATGAAAATTCTTGTTGAGTATGATCTCGATCGAAAGTGTTCCAAAAACCACGGCTCTTGTTTGCAGCGTGGGGTTGCGAATTGAAAGTAACAACCCACTGCTTCGCTGCCACATCATTTGGAAGATAGCAACTTGCTATTAGCAAGTGCTCAGGATCCAGCACGTTATCCGAGGAACGTCGCGACCGAAAGGTCTGGCATCATCATGTCTTCGCGCTTCATGTAGACGGTGTGGCGCACTTCCGAGAACTTTCGGGCTCTCTTCGACGAACTCGATGTACTCGTTCTTGCCTCCCGGGACAGGACCCAGCCCGACATTGTCAGCGATAACGACAGATCCTGGGACCAGCGTCTCGCTCCCGATGATGAGCTTCGAGTCTTGTAAGTACGCCTTCTTGTCGTGGTCAATGAAGTACACCTGCACACAAGCATCGCGCGTTAGAGCAAACCAGTGATAACAGTCAACTCACAACGCACTCACGTCGACAGCCTGGCCGCGGAGAACCTCGTAGTTCTTGGAGAACGGTCCAACATGCACTGTCACGTGGTCCGACAGCCCCGCGAGCTCCACCATCTCGCGCACACGAGCTGCGAACACAGGCGAGAACTCGATCGAGTGGTAGTGCGAGCGTTTGTTGCCCGCGGCCTCGCGCTGCTTGCTCGCGAATCACACAGAGCTGTAGCCCGTGTTCCCTCCGAGTTCCGCCATGACCTCAGGCTGCTTCTTAACGATCTCCTCGTCGATGATCTTGCCCTTGACGCCACCGACATTCACCATGTGGGTACTGGACGCGAACTCGTCGATGCAGGCGACAACCGACGCAGGATTGCCACGCTCTGCGTGCTCCTTCACACTTGGCGGACCTATAACCATCGTTGATACCAGAACTCAATTATCCTAAAGACACCCAAAGCAACACTCTTACGCTTCGTCAGCGTGGCGATCCATCTGCTCGCGCGTGGGGCGGGGTCCGTCTCCCCACCAGGGCTTGAGGGTCTTCTGCGGCGCGCTCATCTGCAAGACGGAAGGGGATTTGGGTGTGTGAAGCTTGACGCAAATTAGCTGCTGGGCAATCCGATTCGCGTGAATCAGGACACTGGTGCTGCACGCATCATCGCAGCCGACGATGTGTTGATTCCCCTCGCGTTTCTCAAGTTGAATAAGTGAAGCTGCAGAGGAGTTCGAGCCATTTGCCACCTGGATACAACTCAATCGTGGCGGGCATAACGTCATCTCACCGTTAGCCTATGGTCACTGTTTCGTTGGTACAGGAAGCGTTCACACCTCAGTCAATGATCTTGTTCGCTTGTGGCTGCTGGACCTTGTTTTCAACGATTCCCTGCAGACGCGAGCGCAAGGTGCCACCAGAGACAGCAAACTGAGCATCAGAAGCTTGCAATGAACCATCAAGACCAACATGTTCACAATAAGCGAATGTATTGCTGAAGTTAATTACGCGACGTCAATTCGGTTGTACTTATCGGGGCCGGCCGTCCTTGCTTGAGCCTTACATGCCCGAGAGCAGCATGTAGAGCGTGAGCTTCCCCACTCGGGGCTTCTTGTCCCCGTGGCCTTCGCTTCTGATGGGGCGGGTCGTCCGGGCCAAGTCGATCGGAGGCAGCGTGCCAGCCGTCGCGGCAGTAGCGCGCTCACTCGCTTGGTCGGAGATCTCGCGAGGGGTCTTGCGGAACAGCGACTTGAGGAACTTCATCGTGCTTGGAACTCGTGTCAGTCACAGTCGACTGCAGGGATGAAAAGATGCGACTCGAACGCGGCAAATTCGCGAATGGCGAGATGCCCCGCACGAGCCCACTGGTTGAACCGGGAGGTCCAATGAAGGCGCGTGCCCAGTGACGACGTTGCAGTGCTGCAGAATGCATGTAGACCATGCCCGAATGCATGCTTGCACCCTCCCGTCTCAGCACAATGCGTGACCTCGATCAGCATCGTGGCCCTGCTCTGTCTTCTTGACCAAATCCTGCGTCGAAAAGACGTTGGCGACTTGTGACGGTTAGACTTCGGTACTGTCGAGTCGAGTCGAGTCGAGTCGTATCACGACCACCCTAGAGCCTCAAGCGATCTTGATCGAGCGAGGATGGCGGAGAGGAAGCGCTGGGACAAGCAGCAGCAGCAGCAGCAGGACTTGCATCTGTCCCGAGGCGACAGCAGCTCCGCCGCCGAGGCGAAGGCGGACCCCGTGCTCACGCGGCAGCTGCAGTACATCAAGGTGCTGGAGGAGCGCAACCGCGTCAAGAAGCGCCTGGCCGCCGCCTCGAAGCGCAACGACCGGCTGCAGGAGCGCGAGGAGGCCTTCGTCACGGCCTTCAACGTGCCCGCGAGAGCCGCGGGCACAGCTCAAATCCCTTCGACGTCCTCACGCAGCACGAGATCCACCACGTCGGTGCTGCCCACCAAGTTCTCGTCCAAGCGGGAGGAGGCCAACCCCCTCTCCAAGTGCAGGTCGGCGCCGTCCACGACGCTGAACTTTGGCTCGGCGGCGGACGAGGAGAAGGGGCCGGTGCGACGAGCGAAGTGGAGCCGCCCTCAAGCTCCGATGGGCGTCGCGGTGGAGCATCAGGACGGAGTGCCGCTGTTCCGGCTGACGACACAGAAGGAGGTCGAGGAGAAAGATGGAGAAGAGGAGGAGGAGGATGAAGAGGAGAGCTACTTGGAGGAGTCGTTCGAGGAGTTCGAGGAGGACGACGACGAGAGGGAGAGAGACCGACGGCAAAAGAGAGAAGAGCTGGTGATTGACGACATTGAGGAAGACGTAGAGGCTGAAGATGATGTGAAGCCAACGGCAGCAGAGCAGAGCAGCTCAAGTCCTGTGGACCTATCGAAGACGACGAAGGAGCTGGTGAGGATCATCCAACATCTTTCTCGAACGAAGCAGCGAGCGTTGGTTGATGTGCTTCGCAAGTTCCAGGCGAGTGAGCAAGATGCGGACGATGTGAAGGTGCTGCAGAGTTCGATTGGCGATCCTGCTATCTGGAAGGAGATCACGTCGACGTTGAATCCGTCCACGTCTGCACCTACAGACGCAAAGACAACGGCAGTAGAACAGTCAGTCGACGAGGTTCCGACTGTGGCGCCGTTGAAGAATTTGCTGGAAGAGCAGCTCCGATGGGAGGACGAGTACGCCAACGAGATGAAAGAGCGCCTTGAACGGGAGCGAGAGGAGAAGCAGCGAATTCTGAAGGAGGCCGAGGAGCGGCGAGCCAAGATGATGAAGCAGCTAGAGGACGAAGAGCGGGAGATTGAACGACTGATGGAGGTCAAGCGGCAGGAGCGCCTCGCCAAGCTGCGAGCGCTCCAGGAAGAGGTCGCGCTCAGTGATCATGGACCGGTTGCAGCATCGAATAAAGGGAGGGGCGCCAAACCTGATAAGGCCATCCCGTCAGCGAAGGTGGAGGCCAAATTGAAAACCAAGAAGAAGCACAAAGAAGCTCGAGAAGCTTTCTCAGCGGACGAAGGACTGTACGCTGCTGAGGCTAAGAGCACGCCTCAGGCGATGCCAATCGAAGAAAAGGTTGACGTGGATCTACAAGGCTCGAAAGCTCAGCAGGATCCCGCTCCCATTGTCCCAAAGCTCAATCTTGGATTCAGTTTGGGCGCAAGTTCTGCTGTTGGTTCATCACAATTTGAGATTCACGTGAAGTTGTTGTCGACGTGGAGTAAAACGCGCGTTGTGGGGCTCACTCAGATCTGCGTGTATGATCTGAACGGCGAAGAGCTACCGGTTGATGTGGAATCCGTACAACTTTTCGATCAGCCTACTGGGAAATCGCTACCCAGAACGAACGATATGGTGCGCGGCTTGCAGAAACTTTTCAATGGAGTGGCTCAGACGAATGCTGAGAAGGACATGTGGCTGGGGCGTTTGGGGGACTCAGGTATTGGAAATTAAACTTTGTGCCGGTGCCGCTGTGCTATAGATTCTGATGAATGTGTGTTGCAGGCGTGCTTCTTGTTAGATTCGAAGTATCGTCAGCTCCAAGCAAACTCTGCATCTGGAACCACAACAGCGTGCGTAGTTTATACCCCACCTCGCCTCTGGTATTTTGTTTTATTTTTCAATCTAACTGGAACATCATTGACATTTCTGTAGAGAACCCATACTGCGTGCACACGCGACATCGAAGTTTTGGTCAGTGGCAAATGCGTGTGGACGGGCTCGTTGCCTGAAACCTTTGGAGACCCAGACGACAGCACGTGCACGTGGATTGATTTACTTGGTACCGCTCGGAAGACGTCGCGTACTGCTCGTCTTGAGAACAGCTCTGCTCCAGCAGCAGATCGAAGTGACGTGAAGGAATCGTCGCAGTGGGCTCAGACAATCCGATCACAGCAGCGATCAGAAGCAGAGCCGGAGAGAATACCTACTAAGAAACCAAGTGATAGCACTCCGATGTGGCTTTCGGGATCAAGTACCTCCTCCCCCTCCACATTAGATCGCTCAGCGGTGACGAGCCGGTCTACAAGCAACCTTGATACGTGGATGGCAGACGAGAAGCCTTCCTCCGGCAACGTGACTAGCCGACGGAGGCAAGGGAAACCGGTCTACGGCGTCGATCGCACTGCGGATACAGCGAAAGACACGAACACGAGCGAATTCCACACAGGTCGAGCTGAGGCAAAGCTGCATTCAAGCCTCGGCAGTGATACGAAACCCCGATACGAACAAAACGGGGTGGCACCTTCACTGGCTTCCCTCTCGTCCTGGGACAGCCTCGAGAAGTTCAGCAAGACGAACCGAAGTCGGCTTGCTCAGCCTACCGACGTTGTAGAGGCACCCTCACTTGGAATGGACAGTGGTTTTGACTCGTTTGAAGCGAAACCTAAGACCTCAACAGCCCGTACGTCGTTTACAACCTCCGCACTACTAGCGGAATTACGACAAGGATCAATGGCGACCAACTTTTCTACTAGATCGACTTCATATCCAGACATTTTGAAGAGCTCGCCGTCTCAACCAAGCTTTGTTGATACCACACAATTTATCGCCAGCGACGTGGATTACACCAGCGCTGGGATGATAGCGGATATTCCTGTGCTCCCGAGTGGCAAGTGGCTGCAGATTGAGATTCTGAGTACGTGGGGTGATCCCTACTACGTCGGGCTCAATGGGGTGGAGATTTTCGATCAACGCGGCGAGTTGGTGAAATTCCACGATCCCGTACGGCAGGTGACTGCCTGTCCTGAGAGCATTAACGTGCTGGAAGAGAACAGTGACGACCCACGCGTCCCCAAGAATCTCGTGGATGGGGTCAACTTTACATGCGACGACTTCCACATGTGGCTGGCACCTTTCACACCAGGCCAGGCGCACTACGCCCTCCTGGAGATGAACGCCTCAGTCTCAATATCGATGGTACGGATCTGGAACTACAACAAGTCGCGCACGCACACGTGCCGCGGAGTGCGTGAGGCTCGCCTCATTCTTTACGAATCCGTCCCAACCTCGTTGATGTCAGGGAGTGAGAGCAAGTTAGCTGAGTCTGGAAAAATAATCTTTGAAGGCGAGATACGGCAAGCTCCTGGCTTGGTAGGAGCTGACAGTATGGAGATCTCCAACGAGGTGATACTTTTCACTCAGGAAACAGCAATTCTGGAGGCTATTGAGGCGAATGATGAGGCTTTACGGACTCTGGCTGGAGAGCAACAGCGGGAAGATGAAGAGACTCGAGAGATTGTGGCGTCCGTGCATCGATCGATGGAGCTGCAACGCCCTCGTACGTCCGATGCTGGCTCTCGCACAGTCGAACAGAACCAGGAAAGCGACAGGGATGACAGTCACCAGCTACGCGTAGGCAACGACGGACGACCTATGACGACGGCAACGCGTTCCCTCGCAAGTCGAGATACGACGTTGAGGACTTCGATTGATTCCTGGGTGATCAGTGAGGAACCTCAACAGCGATCACCAGATGCAATGAAAACAAGTGAAGGCGTTGGAGGTGGAAGTAGCAGTGGTGAGGTGGGTTTGGACGAAAACCTGCCGCGTGGTAGGCGCCTCACGCTGCAGCTTCACAGTACATGGGGCGATAGGAATTACATCGGGCTAACGCAAGTTGACGTGCTCGTCGGGTCACGAGGCACTCCGATCCCTCTAGACACTTCGAATGTCGACGCTACACCACGCGATTTAGCATCGGTACGATCAGTTTTACGGCTGGTCTCATAGTTCTGGGAGCCAATGTGATGTGTGTCTTTTACTTGATGTGTAGCTGGGATACGTTGGCGATCCACGCACAATTGACAAGGTAAGCTTTGCACACAGTCGAATCTCACGGAGAAGTTTGATGATAACATTTGCGTTGTATTATTTGATGTAGTTAATGGATGGCGAAGCTACAACTTGCGATGACACGCACATGTGGCTCGTCCCGCTGGAATCTGGAGCTGCCCCCGAAGTGCGGATCGAGCTCAAGACGGCTCAGTACTTCTACGGTCTGCGCATCTGGAACTACAACAAGTCTCCAGAGGATACCTACCGCGGTGTCAAGCAGCTTGTCGTGGCGTTAGATGGCGTTGTGATTTCCCCTAGGGAGACCGGCTTCTTGCTGCGTAAAGCGCCAGGCGTCGCGGACTTTGACTTTGGACAACTTGTGAGATTTTCAGAAGACACGGGGACCGAGGATAAACTTCCGACCTACTCGGAGCGCGTCCATTATCCATTCAACGCTCGAGCGTACAAGACGCCAATCGTTCGGCAAGACTACGAAGCGCCTCTGTATCCTCAAGGCTTCTTTCTCAAGATCATTTGCTGGACGACATGGGGAGATCCGTACTACCTCGGCCTAAATGGACTCGAGTTGTACGATTTTGCTGGCGCTCGGATACTCGATAAGCCGCCGATTGTTACCGCAGTGCCGTACTCAGTCTCGGAGTTGGACAATTCAAGTGGACGGCAGCAAGACACGCGAATTCCTGATAATTTATTAAGCGGTCGCGACAAGAACACGTGGGAGGCGCATGACGCGTGGCTGGCCTCTCTGGCAAGTTCTCTAGGGAACCAACAAGGCAACATCGTGTACATTGGATTCGATACGCCAGTGGTGCTGTCGATGATCAAGTTCTGGAACTACAGCAAGACGCCTGAGCGCGGCGTGAAAGATGTGGATATTTACTTGGACGACATGCACCTGTTCTCTGGATCTTTAAGAAAGGCGCCAGCGGCCGATGTCCACGCAGCTAGCGGCCGCTTTGGGAAGGTGCACAAGGTGACGGAGCAGTTTGGACAGGCCGTGCTGTTCTCAGCGAGTCAAGCTCAAGTGGACGCCGAGAAGCGCAGTGTCTACTATTGCGGTGTTGAGGAGCAGGACGTCTTGGGGATCAATGAGGGCCAGGTCATGCAAGAGTCTCGAGCGATGTACCGCAAACCCGACCCAGGAGCGGAAGGGGTCGTGGTCGATCTCGATCTGCGGCCAATGACGGCCGTGTGTCGGCAGTAAATGCGCATATTTAATGCTTCAAATGGTTCTACTTGGGGCTGTTGATGGTACTTGGGGGTCTTTAGTCGCCGCAACAGGCCGACAGCATCGAAACAGAGGCCCATGGGCCTATCAAGCCGACAGAGAAACCTGCAGCAGCCTCAAAATACCTCCACAGTTGCGATACTGCAATAATGGACGGAATTAGCCACTCCAGTCTAAAGTGGCATTAGTTAGCCCCAGGCTAATATTTCTCCGGTCTATAGCGGTATTAGTAGACCGATCACGTGGGGATAACATGGCCCGCATCCAGGTGGCATTCACGGCTGGAGGCAGCGACGGCGCCTGGGCACTCGCTGTTCTTTCGAGGTGGACGTCCCACCACTTGGGCAGAAGGAATTTTCGGGAGACGCACACTTCTGCAGAGGTTCTAATCCGAGAAACCCAGACCCGACAGCTTATCGCACGCAGTAAAGTGTTCAAGCGAGGACTCCCGTTCTCCTGGTTGCGCTTTCTTGTTAGTCTTGTGTCGCTGGTTTTGGTATTCTCAGATATTTTTCGTGGTGGCCTTGGGGTATCGAACCTAGAGAAATATTACCCTTCACTACACCCAGACGAAGTGCTGGGATTCGGGACATCGTGGAATTATTCCGTCTTCGCGGTAACCAAAGAGGATGGGTACAGTGGAAAGGTAGACGCAGCAGTCTGGACGTACAAGTTTGATTCTACGTCGATCGTTTGGCGCGCTTTCGCCAACCACTTTGAAGTTTCAGAATATCCCGACTGTTTGTTGTACAATTCTCAGTGTGCCGGCGAGGCTTTTGATGGTGACGTTGCGTTTAGAATGATCGACAGTATCGTGAACGCTATCGCCGGGCTAAATAACTCTCGATCGGTGAATAATTTTGGACCCGTGGGGCTTACTCTGCGGACAGAGAATGAATATATTGACCGGCTTCACCAATTCCTACTTCCGAAGTGGTTTACAAACTTCAATTGGAGGACAAACCAAGCGCTTTATTACTCACCGGAGTTGCTCTCAAAGTCAAACGCTCGTAGTATTTGCTTCCCTGCCAATGGGGGTCGTGTTAAAGTGCCGCGCCTTTGCCACGAGCTGTGGACCAACCTGGATCGATCGTGTGCTCCGGCTGACACCACCTCGAGAGCTGCCGGACTGCTGTATGTGCACACGATGGAACGTCTTCGAGGTATTCAGGCTCGGTTTCCCAACGCAACAGTGGATCTTACATTTCTAGAGAGCCAAGAGGACTTGCAGGTCAGTCTAGGGGGGCTAACCTCGACTGTATTCCGCCGATCTGACGTTAGTACAACTATTCGAGCGCGAGATTGTATCGATTCATCTAACGCCAAGACTTGCGAGACTGTATTCGTCGAGGACTATCGCTACGAAACAGGGATGCTAGTATCGGACGTCATTCAATGGTACAAACTAATCGCAGCGCTACGAGGTTTCGGACAGAGCTACTTCTGGCTTCGTGGGGTTGGCTTGATGCTTAGTTGCTTGTTTGTCTTTGGGGCTTTGAATGAGAGAATGTCGATCCGGACGCAGCTACGAAAGGCGCGAGTGTTGTTTATGAAGGCGCCGACTCAGTGCGTTGTGTACGGGAGCTCGATTCCAGTGACTTGCTACGTGGTCGTCCACTTACTCGACGCTCCCTTCACTTACAACGTTTTAGAGAGTCACTTCTTCTCTCAGGCCGGAGTTTTAAGCATCGAGCCTAGGGCATTTGTGTCTTACGCAGTCGTCCAGATGCGTTCCGTGTGGGTCTATGCATTGGTTTGGCACTTCGTGGTGTACGTTTCGGCTTTGCGTGACATCATCCGTACAAACCAAATGCACATCGGAGTGCTGGGAGTTCCGGAGTTCTTACTGAGCGGGTTCTCAAGCGTCACCCTGATGGCCGAGTACCGATCGACTTCCTTCCGATCGTCGAAGATATTGAGATCAACGGTGCTCCCCGATAATGTTGGAAGCGGGTGGGAGGCGGCCAAGTACCAATACAACTTTGCTCGACGAGGCCAAGGCAGCGTGTTACTAGGTGGAGTGCTGATCGATCTCAAGTTTCTGATCTGCTTACTGTTCCTGCTTGCGGCGATATGGGCAGTGCACGAGATGTGGTCGCACTATTGGGACTGGAAGCAGAGACATTGGCATTGGGCTGTCCTACCTCCGACCCCAGTGCCATACTCGGCGGGGATTCTATGGCCGACTGTGAGTGTGTGCGTTCAATGGCCGACCGACTACTACTGCATTCGAGATGCGCGACATCGGGGACCGCTAGTGCCTAAAATGGTGGAGAGGAAACCGTATATCCACCGCTGCCCCTTCAAGTCAAGGCTGATATGGTGGAAGCCGAACCAAAGTGCACGCGTGATTGCTTCGCTAAGTGCTAGACACTCCAGGTACCTCCAGAAAGAGATACACTTGCGACTCACACGCAGACATATCAATCCGTACCGGTGCATCCAACACCGTCTCAAGTGTCTACACTGGCGGTCGGACGACGTCGAGGCCAACGTGGCGTTCATCAACGCTGTTCTGATGAGCGACCCGTACGTGTACTTGAGTATGATGCTCGGGTGCGATCGCTTGACGAAGCTGGCATACTATCAGTCCGTGTGGCGGTCACGTCAGATTCTGCTGCTGCCTGAAGTGGTGGTTAGCAGCCTCAATCCGTACACCAGCGGACTGAAGCTGCTTCGTCGAGTCCACCCATCCGAGCTCTCATGGTCCGAGCTCGTGCAATGTGGCTAAGCAACAAATAATCTAGCGACACCTTTTGCAGATAAATTCATAGGAGGCGATGCATTGAATAACCGAGGCTAGAGAATAGGATACCAACAGGGACGGGCGAGAAGATTTCATTTTAAGAAAGCATAAAGATTTTTGCGCTGTTAAGACAAAATAACGCGATCATGTGACTTATTTGTGGTCGGCTGTTACTTTCGTCTCAAGATAACGAGCTCCACCTGTCTAGTCCATTCTTTGACTGTGGCCGACCGTGATCGAGCGCTTGATGTTTTCACGAAGTGGGCCACGCGCTACACCAAGACCAATGCGCTGAGCTTAGCGGAGCCAACGACGCCTACCGAATTAATCCAGAGAATTCTTGCGCGAAGACTCACTGTCCGAGATCAAATTTTTGAGCAGCATCTCCCATTCTCCTGGCCACGGTTCTTCCTCGGTCTTGTCTCTCTTGTGTTGGTGTCCTCGGACATTTTTCGGTCGGGATTAAGCGTATCAAACATGCAGGGCTTTTACCCCGCACTACAGCCCGACGAAGTCATCACTTTTGGAACATCATGGAACAACTCAGTGTTTAGCTCAACGAAGACGGAGACTACAAATTGAAACACAGCCGCCCGTGTATGGAACTACAAGTTTGACACGACTTCTATCGGCTGGCGAGCATTTGCAAGATATTTTGCGCTGCCAGACTTCCCAGACTGCATCCTCTACCGCGAAAAATGTCCTACCGAGTCATTATGCGGCGAGGTGGTGTTCGAAATGATCGACTCTCTGGTGAACGCATTGGTATTCTCGAATAAGCGCGCACAAGCGAAAGTATCACCTCAGTCTGAACCTATAATAATGGTTCTACGGCCGAAAAACGACTATGTCGACCGCTTTCACCAATTTCTGCTCCCACAATGGTTTTACGACGTCAACTGGAGAACGAACCAGCCACTTTATTACTCTCCAGCACTGCTGGCGAATGCGAGCGCTCAGACAATTTGTTACCCCGCTAGAGGCAGACGCGCACGAATACCACGGTTCTGCCAGCAGCTTTAGATTAATTACTGTCGATCCTGCGCTGCTAATGATGTGGAGGGTAGAGCTGTTGGAGTACTTCATGTGAACATAATGGAGCGCTTCCGTACGGTACAAGAACGTTTCCCCAGTCTTTCGATTGACCTCACACTTTTGGAAAGCCACGGTGATTTGCAAGTATCAAAGGGGGGATTTTCATCGCTTGGATTTCTATGGGGGGACGTGAGCACTATCATCCGGGCCCGCAATTGCACCGGCGATGGCGCGGATAATGTGTGCGAGACTCTCTACGTTGATGATTACCGCTACGAGACTGGATTGCTGGTTTCCGACATTGTTCAGTGGTATCGAGTAGTCGCAGCACTCCGAATTATCGGGCAGAGCTACTTCTTCATTCGCGTTATCGGGTTGATCCTCAGTTGCTACTACGCCTACAGTACGCCAACGTCACGCCCAGGACTGTCAGGGTGGTCGCGCTTACGAAAGGCGACAAGCCTGTTCATGAATGTCCCAACGCAGTGCGTGGTCTACGGCAGCCCGTTCCCCGTGGCCTGCTACGTTCTCGCTCACGTGTTGGATGCTCCGTTCACGTACCAAATATTGGAGAGTCGGTTCTTCTCGGCCGGTGGGATTTTCAATTTCAGTTTCAGGGAGTGCATTTCCTACGCAATTGTCCAGATGCGCAACGTTTGGCTTTACACGTTGGGCTGGCATCTCATTGTGAGCGTCTCGACTTCGCGTTGGATAATTCGCAATAATCGCCAAAATAATGGCATCCTTGGTGTACCAGAGTTCTTTCTAAGTGCATTTTCAAGCCTGACTTTGATCGCTCAGTATCGCTCGACATCTTTTCGCTCGACGAAAATTCTGGAAGTGATGGTGCTCCCCGACAACGTGAGCCCCGCGTGGGAGCTGGCCAAGTATCGCTACAGCTTCGGGTATGGTGGGAGAGGTAACACTTTTCTCGGTGGAGTGATCATCGACCTGAAGTTTCTCACTTGTCTGGTGCTCGCAGTTGCCGCTGTCCGAGCGGCACGCTCGATCTGGTTGCACTACTGGTCTAATAAGCGAGGCAAAAGTCGACATAACGATCTTCAATGGTATTCTATCGCCCCAACGCCAGTCCCGTACTCGGCGGGGATCTTGTGGCCCAGCGTAAGCATGTGCGTGCACTGGACGAGTGATTTCTTCTGCATCCAAGAGACCTGCTATCTTCTCAAAAGTTAACAGTGGCCAAGAATCTTGGGCAGAGCAAACGACAAGTTCTTCCTCTAACTTCCGCCTTCCCAGTGCAAGTTCCATCCCAGCAAGCTCGCAATAATTCCGTGTCCATCGTAATGAGCGTGGGCACGTTCAGGTACATCCAGCACCAGATGAATTGCCTTCATGGGCGCTCAGACGTTGTGGAGGCCAACGTGGCATTTATGAACGTTGTGCTCATGAGTGACCCGCTGGTCTATCTGCGAACCGTGTATGGAAAAGATCACCGGGCCAAGTTAGCGTACTACCAGTCGACCTTGCGGCCACAACAGATTCTACTGCTACCTGTGGAGGTTGTTGGCACCCACAACGAGTACTCACTTGGTCTCAAACTACTTCGATGGGTTAATCCCGGTGATCTTTCTTGGGCAGAGCTCGTACAATGCGGCTAGACTGAACTGGCATTCGATGTGCGTTCGTACTGTAGGTTCCATTAAAAAAACAACCGGCCCGAAGAAGCTCTGAAATTTCAGCTTTTCACAGGTACTAGAACAATTAACGAGGAAAAATGGTGATCGAGTCGGTGCACTAGCAATATTACGTTCCGATCTCGTAGCTGCTCCATTTGCACTTGAAATTGTCCGCGCTGCTAGCCTCTTTAGCTCTCCTTTCATAATCCGCGTGGTTGCAGTCCGCGACGAGGAAGCTAACAAACAACTCGGGCACTCCTGGGGGCAGAAGGTATTGCCATGGACCGTCGGCAGAACCAGGGTCGGTACGCCATTACAGGTCAACTGGTGCCTATTAGGCACTGCCTAATCAACGCCGCGGTGGATCCGAGAAGCGATCGTAACACGCACGAGTAGAAGAGGTGGTGCAGTGCCTGCAGTAACCGTAGCCCTGCGATAAGTTTTACCCCAGCCAAAATCCAATACCGCGCATCACTGGACGGCAGACACAACCACATAACGTAAATTTTAGGCACCACTCACCCAAACACCCATGACCCCGGCCATGGATAACTTACCGGGGCCGATGTTTGGTCTGCTGGGCGAATTCAAAAATGAAAAGTGCGAGAGCAGGCAAAATAGCAATGCGAAGCCATACTGTATCCATCAAATACCCAGGCTGAGCGATTGATGTTTAGATCACAAACCCAGAGATAGTGAGAGTGCACAATACCCGAAGTCATGAGTATCCATCAAATGACGCAACACGATTGATGGTTAGTAGGGCTGTTTCGTGCAGTGCTCGAAAGTGCACGAAAGTACTTTCGTGCAAATTCATCAGCCCTTTATTACGGGGATAGCCCACAGAGACAAACATTGCGTTTCTCTGCTAAGTACGATTAAAACTCTTCAAATTACAGGCATAACCCTACCGAAACTGGTGCACGAAACAGCGCTATTGAAAAATATATTACCGGGGTGGCTGGCGCTAACCAATGGACCATTGGTTAGCAAAAAAACCAAGGGAATGGACCATTGGTTAGCGCCAGCCACCCCGGTAATATATTTTTCAATAGTTATATTCTGACCCGTAAATGCAAATTTTAGACTCAGGTCGCTCGAATGTAGCTATTTGGGGTGCTCTACACAACCTGCCGCCACAGGTAGCATTCACCTAAAATATTACCTTACGCGGTATTCTTTCACGCAGTTTGGCGTGCTATTTGTATGAAACCCTTCGTTTATCGATAAAAATTGGTGGATCGACTTGGTCAGGAATGTACTAAGGCATTAATCAGACCAACTCTGAAATAAATTTCAGTTGAAAGTAAGATTGAATTACTTACTTAAGTATATATACTATACAATGCAACATGAATTGTTGATGTTTCTAAAAGTTGTATTTATACATTAGTACTATCATAATATTAGTCTGATATCATTATTTTGGTTAAAACTAATACTAATTAGGAAGCAACTAGTAGTAGTAAAAAGGATGCAGCACTGAAAAATAACTCTATCAAACGCACCATCCATTATTTTAACGCTACTTGTACGCTACCATCTAGCTGTATCTGTAGTGTAGCGTAAATCAATCAACAAATTCAACCTTCGTTGCTGTAGAGGACTCTACCCCGAGTCATGCATGGCCAACAGAGCAGATTAGTTCAGCTGCACGATGTCCTGCTGCTCCGCGCTCTGCATCACGTCCTGCTGCTCGGCGTTCTGCTCGACGCTCTGTTCGACATCCTGCTGCTCCGGGCTGGGGGCCTTGGTCTTGGGGGCCTTGGTCTTGGGGGCCTTCGTCTTCTTGGGGGCCTTCGTCTTCTTCAGAGGGGCGTTCGTCACCGTAGGGGCCGTCGTCTTGGGCACCTTCGTCTTCGAGGTCTTCGTCGTCGGAGCCGGCGTGATCTCGCTCTGAGTCGTGTTACTAGCGCTCTGCTCGGGCGTGGACTGCTCCGGTGAGGACTGCTCGGCCTGGTTGATGTCCTCGTTGATGTGGACGTCGCTGGTCGAGTACTGGCACAGCGTGCCGGAAGGACCGTGGCCGAGGATGCTAGGCTCGCCCTTGGCGTTGCCCTGCGACCACTGGCACACCTTGACAGTGGCCTTGCTCGACTTGACCCAGACGTTGCTGAGCGTGGCCTTGTCGCCCCAGTTCTTGTTGACCGTCACGACCGAGTTGCCCGGGTTCACGACGTACGTGTTGGACACGGACACCTCGCGCGCCTTGGGGCCGCAAGTGCCGCATGAACGGTAGAGCTTGCTGACGTCCTCGCCGTAGAAGCCGTCGATGATGACCTTGCCCAGGCCGTTTTGCTGGATGACCTTGTCGTCGGCGTACCGAGCGCCACCACCGATGACCTTCGTCACGCTCGAGGCCGAGCCGCCCTTGACGCTGAGCGCATCCTCGCACACGTCGTCCCACCACACGTTCTCGATGATGCAGTCTTGCTGGTCGCAGTGGACGCCCTCCATTTGGTTCTTGCCGATGATGACGTTCTTGAGGTGGCCGCCGGCCTCCACGAAGAAGACGCCCGTCCTCCAGCTGCTCTCGGTCTGGCCGTCGCACTTGACGTTGGAGCGCTCGAACGTCTGCATCTTGCCGTCGAACACCTCACCCGCCTTGATGGTGCGCACCTCCGAGAACTGCACGAGGCCCTTGCTGGAGGGCCACGTGCCGTCCGGCAGGGAAGCAGCGGAGGCAGTTGCAGCGAAGAGAGCAGCAAAGGCGAATGACTTGAACATCTTGGGGTGTGGGGGGCTGGTTGGAGCTTGCTTGGCCACTTGCTGGTGAATTGAGGAATGAGGACTGGTGGAGGCAACGAAAGTTGTTGGGGCCGTGAGCTAGGCGGCCATCGAACTTGTTGAGCCTTGCGGTGCGAACGCGAAGAGCTGGAGTACCAGTTGGTTTCCTGTAGTCGCGCTGCTGCATGGGGTCGGCCGGGTCCATGTGAATTAATCCTGTCGGCCCTTCTTGCTCGCGTATCAAATCCGTGGCGATGGGTCATTCATTGACTGTCAACTTTGCAGAGTGCGCGTTTTAATACAACATGACACGTTTGCTATTCGTACATGTAACTCAGGGGCTGTGAACTGTTAACGCGCAAATTGATTCGGATAGGTGATGCCCAGTCTCACATGTGTATCCAAACTTGCTGAGGTAGCTGACTATATACTGTAGTACGCGTATGGATCCGCGGTTACAAACTCGTATACAAGGGCATTCAGAAACCTGGGAGACACCAGTTGGCAGCGATACCACGAAGGTCGCGATCAAGCTTCTCTACGAAAGTGTGGCTTGCTACACACGTATATTTGAAACAAACGATACCTATGTTCGTAGCCTATAGAGTAGCGCAGTAGCTAGCCTACAGCTGCAGTCTGCTTGTGTCACTCAATTGGTGTCATAGATCAAGCGAGGCCAGGTCCACTTTGATCTGTGCGGTTCTCTTTCCGACGAAACTGCCGCTGCGTGGTGTTGATGGGACTAGCGATTTGCATCAGGGTCCCGCAGTTTTTCTTCATGTGCCATGGTGGTATGCAAAAGAAAGGTTTGGTGCTAACAACGCAACCGGACAAGCTATTATAAATACATAAAGCCATGAAACCCAGATAGAGTTTTGCACGTGAGATGGAGCTGATATTTAGTGTCTGCACCTCGTGTCGACTACCGGAAACAGATGCTACGATTATTTTAATTTTGTCGCTGCGCCGAATTATAAAGGAATTTACATTCGACATGCATTACCCGGTGGCAAGTATGGTGCCTCTGTGACTGTTTAAAAAAATTGATGCGGTTACACCCCACCGGTATGACACCAACGCACCTGCACACTATTTGTACTTTTATTTTAAAAGTACAAACAGCCGGAGAAAAACACAAAGCAGCTAAAGGCATCTTGTTGTCGCTACGTCACCCCAATTCCTTGAAGATCTGCTGCAGCTGGTTCGTTAGTCGCGTTAATAGAGAGGTTTCGCAAGTTAAATTTGTGGAAGTTAGAGCCGTTCGAAAGATTTGACAGAGAGCGGCCATAGATTTATTCGGCCAAGTTCTAGAACGAGCTTTCGCAACTTAGACTTGTACGTCTGTAGCATTTTCAAAGATGAACTCTACTTACGTACAAGACCTTCTCGTGCTCGGCATGCTCTCAGAGGAAGAAGCGGTTTGTCTCCTCTCTGCTCGAACGTCGTCCACAAGCAACGTCCCCCGGTCCATTTCCTACGGCGAACGCTTTAACATCAACGCGCTCAACGACTACGAAACACGGTTCTACTTTCGCTTCTGGAAGTGAGACCTATTTCGACTCTTTGAAGCGCTTCGCCTAGACAGTAGCTATAAACTCCCAAATTGAGCTGTCTTCTCCGGTTTCGAGGGCCTCTGCTTTCTCTTGCGCCGCATGGCATACCCGGGACGTTATGGAGACATAAGCCGCTTTTTCGGGGACCGGTCCGCCCCTATTGTCTGCATGATATTTAACTTCATGCTGGGGTTGGTGTACGACAAGTACAAATGCCTACTCACCATTGAATGTGGGCTACTTACATCGTCGCGATTGGAGGAGTACGCTGCTGCTGTAACACAGCGTGGAGCACCGGAGCCGAGATGCATTGGTTTTATCGATGGCACTGTGCGTGCTATTGCACGCCCAACGCGCAACCAAAAACAAGTTTACGACGGATACAAGAGGAAACACGCGCTAAAATACCAAGGAGTAATGGCGCCGGACGGACTATTCATCGACTTTTACGGTCCTACGGTTGGACGTCGTCACGACTCTTGGCTTTTAAGGCAGAGTGGACTGCTGGAGCGCCTTTCGCGTGTCTTACATTACGACGGGGAACTTCCGTATTGCATCTATGGGGATCCTGCCTACCCACTCAAACCAACGGTGCACGTCGGTTTCAAGGTCTCCAATCTGAGTGATACGCAAAAGGCATTCAATCCGGCTATGAGTAAAGTTCGCGTGGCAGTGGAGTGGGGTTCGGAGGGATCATTCGCTTGTGGCCGATTCTTGATCTGAGACTGAGTCAAAGACTATATCTATCACCTGTGGGGAAACACTACTTGGTCGGTGAACTCCTGACAAACTTCCGCAACTGTTCCAACCCCAACCAGATCAGCAAATTCTTTTCCATTAAGCCGCCAAGCCTCGAGGAGTATCTTAGTCTAGCTACTACGAACTAGTCTTGCTGACGACAGCCTTTAACATTTCAATAAACGCAAGTCGCTCGTCTCGCTCAAATTCCATTCGCAGCTCTTGCAGTTCCAGGCGTCGCTCCTCCAACGCAAGCCGCTTCTCCTCGTTGGCGACCTTCCTCCCTTCCAGTGCTTGAGCGACTTGGTCGCGGCGTTCGAGATAAGCAACCAGTTGCTGCTGCTGCGATCCACCTTTTCCTCCTCCTCGGCTCATCCCTTCTAAGGCTGCGTCGCGCATAGCGCTAGCTTGCTCGTCCTCCTGCTGCTGCTGGTCCTTCGGCTGCTTCTTGTCGTTCTTCAGCAGCGCCTCTATCTCGCGCAGCTCCAGCAGCTCCACCAGACATTCGTCCTTCGGGGTGTACTCTTCACACGGCCCGCTTCGTTTCTCACTCGCCTTCTGCTTTGCCTCATACGCATCTACGAGCTGGTTGCAGCGCTCGCGGCAACGGCGACCGTCGACGTCCACTTCCAAATCTGCAGCTACATCAGCCCAAGCCGGGGTCTTCTTCCCGTAGTCTTCCCCATACGGATTTCTCGCTTGAGCTTTCTGGATCAGTTAGAAGTCAAGCTCGTCCGTAAAGCGGACCATCGTTTTACGACGCTTCGTCGGTGGGGCCTCCTCCACGGGGTTGTTGTGCGTTTGGCTTGGCTTCTCCATAGTAAAGATTGCTGGGAGATTGTAAAATGCTTACCCGTATCTCCTCGAGTACCAACGTGTACAGGGCGTTCTAGACGTTCTAGACGAGTCGAGAACAACTTGTAGACACACGTCTCTACAGAGGGGTAGGGAATGTATTGTCGCTAACTCCCACAAGTTGCTTTGCGAAACCTCTCTAATAACCAAGATCACCGCTACGTTTGGTTCTCGAACACCACAAGGTCGTGAGCGGTGGACCACTGACCGAGGGTCAGTGGTCCACGTGGGAGTACCCTCTACACCGTAGATCTAACAAAAACACCAAAAGTGTGCTCTCAGCAACGCTCCTCACAACCGCTCACCTCCGTTGATCGACCACTGACTGACTCAGCCCCGTCTCTCGAAACGGTGTTTTTGCTGGTTTTGCAGTGCTGCACGCGAAAACGGACGGTGTTTTTGATATTTACTCCCACTGACCGCGACTTGTGGCCGTTAGTCGCTCATGGCGTCTCCGTGATAAGCTCGTTTTATCTCTCTGGCTGGGGTACGCACGTATCTGTACCTCTTCTTGGATGAAAGTTCCCGCGGGACTTCTTCCACCTCAGCCATGACTCATGAACTGAAAGAAGTTTTCCCTACATGCACTACAGTAGGTATCACGGCGGGCACACCAACAAGAGGAACCATACACACCGAGTCGGTTTGGTTCCCTTTGTGGTTACCCTAACCGTAACCTATACCGGTATTCGTAAACATGGCGTTATGATATGTCCGATTGGTTACTGGGGTAGGTTTCTGTTTTATCGTCCGAACGGTGTAGTGAGTCACCCGAAGTTCGGCCACAATGCAGGTGTGCCTTTACTACCGAGTCGGTAGGACCCGTAGGCCGCAACAACCAGCGTCGGTGTTGGTGATATTTGTTCAAGGGGCTACAGATTTACGAATGCCAGCGAGCGGAAGGATGTATCATGAATAATTATGCTATTCATCTCTCAGGTTACCCGAAGCAGTGTACTTCCTCCAAACTGGAATTCTACATGTAGCAAATGTCTGCTCTGCTTGGCTCAAAGGGCGCGTTTGAAGATCTTCAAACGCGCCTGAATCAGAACTGAGCTATACGGCTGCTCGCCAAGCCAATGATCCACCTATAAACAGCGTACCAATGCCGCCGCTACTACTGTTTCCCTTGATAAAGCATCGCGTGCGATCTCAGCCGATGACTACTCAGCACTGTTGCGCTTCTGTATAGCTGACCATTGCCTCTGCTGCTACTACAATGTTTTGGGCGATTGCAACTCGACGTCCGTATATTAAATGATGAGCCGTCGACTGCGTGTGGGCGTGGGTGAACGTATCCTGGATAAAGAGTAGGATCAACTCTGTTGGGTGGCGTTTGGTACGTCGCTTTTGTAGTCTTGAGCGTCGGAAACTTGTGTGTGTATTAGCTACAGACAACGACTTACAAAGCCGGCATGCTTAATGTCATCCTCCCCTGTCAAATCTGTAAAACTGTCATAAAACACACAGTGTGTTGCATAAAGTACACAAGAAAGTATATAAAGTCACATAACCGGACGGTATACAAAGACGAAGTCATTTGATTGAATCTGATTGGCTGGTTTGCTCATGTTAAGCTTTGCTTGACTTTGTCTGCCGGCTTTTTGCGTCTGCCGGCTTTGTAGGTCGTTGTCTTGTAAGTGACACCAATGGAACCTCAATTCAAAAACAAAAACAAAAAAACAAACTTGTGTGCGTCGAAGTTTGTCGTCCTCCATTCTTCACAAAGACGATTTATTGATAAAGACACTGTCGTAATGCTGCCAAAGTGACCCTGCGGTCTTTCTTCAGCAACGCTGAAATCTGGCGAACTCTGTGGGAACCATGGAGTTAAGCGTTCACGATTCATCTGGAACAGCGTCTGTTGCTTTTCCCAAAATCTGATACAAGATGGCTTGCGGAACTACAGAGTACTGGTAGTGCTTTGAAGGGCGCGTACCGCTATGCTGCGTGACAGTTTCGTATTGACACGCCCCCATAAACGGAATCCCAGCAACCAAGTGTCCCAAGGTATGTCGATTCCTTTATTGGAACGCGCCAGACTCATTTTATCGACACGGTGAAGAGTTGAATTATCAACGCAGAATCTGTTGCCTCGATACTTCAGCGGCTGACGTTTGACAAACCCACCTCCTCCACCACGTTTCCACGGATTTAATTTTTATTTATTTTGTAGTTAGCAAAAAGGTTACCGGCAACTAATTAATCGAGGTGTTTTTTTTTCTTCCTTTCTACAGCGTTCCATTTTTCAATGCAGGACTGCCCTCTATCGACAGCAATTTGCTGTTGTCGCTGGATGATATGAACGTAGTATCTATCCTATGTTGTTTCCCCACGCCCCCAGGATAATTTGGGCTGTTCATTGTCTTCGTTACTGGGTGTTTTGTACAAGCGCAGCGGTGGAAAGCAGGTTTTTCGACCGAAGAAGTGAACCACGTTTTCAAGCGCATTCAACACTGCGGTATGTCACGTCTTTGCACTAGGCCTTCGTGGCCAACAACATTCAGCTTAGTTTTAGTTTAGGGGGCGACGTTCTTTAGCTCTCAGCTTGCACGCAGCCAACTCGCTGAGCGAGTCCTCCGACGATTGCCCCTACCACGGCGCGTTTAGCAGCCAGTCAGTCCTCATGTCCTCCAGCGCTTTCGCCCAGCGGTTCCACCATGCTGTAAGTGGTCACAGCGTCGACAGAGCCGGACCCCAGCTCAACAGCAGCGACCATGACCAACCAAGTCCGGCACCAGCCCTCGCGGCAGTCCAAGCAGCCCATCAAGCCGACCAAGTCTCCCAAGAAGCATCAGTCCTTGCGCCGACACCGCCACCAGTGCCGCCCTTGCACCCCCAGCTTGCGGGCGGATCTGGCCCCGGCCGCCTCAGTACCTAAGTATTTCAAGCAGTCCGAGCGCTCCCAGCAGCCAAGCACGAACAGCCCAAGCACCAGCAGACCAGTTGGCCCAAGGATCCACCCCGACCGAGCCGGCCAAGCAGTCCTAGCACCAGCAGCCCCAGCTCAAGCAGCCCAAGCCGGCTGCCATTGCGTCTCCACCGTGCGGTGAGATGCATCGGCACCGGCGCGGACGCCCAGCAGCTCACGCAGCCGATGCAGCCCAAGCCACCCAAGCCCACCAAGCAGCTCATGCCTTTGCCCAACGCCGGCTCCGCCGTCGGCTGCCTATTGCGCCCCCACCAAGCGGTGGGCGGCATCGGCCCCGGCACGGACGCCCAGCAGATCAAGCAGCTCAAGTTCACCAAGCAGTCCAAGATCCGTCCAAGACCAGCTCCGACGTCGGCTGCCATTGCGTGCGGTGGGCGGTATCGGCACCGGCGCGGAAGACCAGCAGCCCAAGCACCAGCAGTTCAAGCACCAAGCAGCCCAAGAACCCAAGCAGCAGCAGCAGCACCTGTCCAGCCAGATCTGCTCTTGTACGGCCTCCACCTCTATGGCCGTCAGCGGAAGCAACGCGACCGACCAACACCGCTAGCGGCATTAACAACATCAAGTGCGCGGCCACGTCCAACGCCATTGCAGCCATGCGCCTCCACCGTGCGGTGGTTGGCTTCGGCACTGGCACGGGTGGCCAGCGCCAGCAGCATCTGCAGCGTGAGTAATTCACGCCACTGAGCAGTCTAAGCCTTTCATCCAGTCTAAGTAGTTCAACCCGTCCGTGGGGCTCTCGCACTCCAATCCGTTCGCAAAGGCCAAGACCCTCCAATTGCAGCAGTAGACGCGCACGAGCGGCACGAGCCGTTCAGCAGCACCAGCCGCAGCAACCCTCGCTCAGCCGTCTTCGTCGCCATGACAGCAATTGCGCCTTCACCGTGCGGTGGGCGGCATTGGCCTCGCCCGGACGAGGCCGTCCAGAAGTCAAGTAGTCCGCGCGGTCCAAGCTACCCACGCAGCCCGAGCAGCCCACGCAGGTCAAGCGGCAGAAGCCCGTGCGTCGGTCCCGTTGCGTGGTGACCACCGCGTCACCGACCGTGCATCGTATGCAGCTGCCGCCCAGCATACCCAGCAGATCAGCCGTCCAAGCCCACCGAGCGGTATCAGCGGTTCAAGCAGCAACACCAGCATCAGCGGCGCCGACCACCCTTGCACGGTCCGCTCCACCACCACTGCAGCCAGTGTGCCCCCATCGTGTGGTGGACGGTATCGGCACCGACCCGGACGATGCTGTCCAGTAGAACTAGCCGAACCAGCAGGCTAAGCAGGCCATGACGTCTAAGCAGAACCCAAGCAGGCGATGTAGCCCAAGCCAGCCATGCAGCCCAAGTTGAACATGCAGCTCAAGCCGACCATGCAGCCCGGGCAGGCCATACAGCCCGGGCAGGCCATACAGCCCAAGCAGTACAAGCAGCTCAAGCAGGCTATGTGGCCAAAGCAGGCCAAGAAGTACAAGCAGACCATGCGGCCATGCAGACCGACAGGCCAGCTCCGCCACCATTGCAGCTGCTGCACCCTCACCGTGCGGGTGTGCACCGTTGGCACTGGTGTGAGCCTCGCAGAACGAGCAGCCCAAGTTGAACAACCGGCACGAGCAAACCACGCAGTGTGACATGGCCGAAACTACGGCCATTGTACACATGCGGCGGACGTCGCCACCCAGCGGGACCAGCAGCTGCAGCATTCCAGAAGCACAAGCAGCCTACCCGGATCAGCCGCCCCAATCACCCATGGACCAAGCAGTCAACAGACCTCAGCAGCTCCGCCCGTTCGCACCACCTTCGCCCCTCTTCTCTCACTCTGGGGTAAGGCACAAAGCTGCTGCGCCCAACGAAGCTGCGAAAACGCTGCATGAAGCCCAGTCTCCAAGTCCAGGTGCCGGACCGTCCCGATCAAGCTCAACAGAACAACGTCTCGCGCTTGGCACCCGACTCCAGCCAACACTCCATTGGGACAAGGCATGTTCAAGACCACCTTGGCATTCATCGGGGGCTGCCTCGCACCAAATCTCTGCGAGACCCATTGCGAGGCATGCCTTCGGTGATCAAAGAACTATCGCCTTTGCCCCAAACGTGTTCACGGAGTGAGGTATGAAAATAGGGGCAACGCGGGCCGAGACACGACAGACTACTGGCAAAATTCTCTCTTCGTGCTGTACGTATGGCATTGGAGCAGAGTTCTTTACGTGCAGACGCGTCGTGAAAACACAAAGTGTCAAAGTCTACAGTAGTTGCGCTAGCAGATAAGGCGTGTATACTACATCCCACCACGAATGCAATTGCGGGGTGCCCTTTCGAAACTTGATAATGACTGAATGGCAAGGGAAAATCACTGAGCGGCTTAAGGCCGGTTAGGTTTGAATGGAAATATCTATCTGCCAGTGGAGTGAGCACATACTGTTTGGTGCTATAGAAGCATTATGCCAGGATGAAAGGTGCTATACACAACAGGACTGACGCTCTGATAACGCTCCATAGATTGCCGCGGTTGCCTTTATTTTGGTTCTAATGCAGATCAGGTCTGGGATTTGAACATGCTGATTATGAGACCGAATCGGTAGACCTGAACCAAACACCCACAGAAGTGGAACATGACACGACAATTCTTCTCCATGCTCCGTTCAACGTTCTGCCCTGCCAAGTAATGGCAGGACTTCTTGTAGATGAAGGTGGTTTACGTTGAATGAGCAGACATTATGCAGTAGCAAGGGTTTGATGCCTTACAATCACGTCTTTAGTCATTTCTTAATAAGGCCTGCACCTCAATTTGCAGTATTCTGCTGCTTTATCGAGCTGGTCGTCGCAGCAAGATGCATAGACGGTAACCTTACATGATGGGCTCTCTTATATAGTGAGGCAATTGTATTCGATTCGATATGTAAACTATGCATTGGACGTAGCAATGACTTATACTCTACCGTGTAAGGCAGCACGGTCTAGTCGCTCCTGCGAGCGCCTTCGAGCAGTATGGCAGCCAACCCTCAGTGTTCACGCCGCTTGACATGCTTCGCGCTCCCATGCGATGCCAGCGCTCTACAGGGTGAAGAATTCGCCTGCACGAACCTCGCGTTGCAGCTTATCCCCTCCGTAGCGAATATGACAACCGACGAGAAGTTCTTGGCGAAGCTTATACGCAGTCACGGGCTTGGGTGCCACGAATTATCCTTCTCCTTCTTGTAGCGGGTGCGCGGAGTGGCGCACGGGTGCCCCTAAAACGTGCTGGCCTTGATGTAGAGCTTGGGAGTGCGGCGAGACTTGACCTACAACTCATCAACGAGGCGAACTGCGTCTTCCCCACCACTCCGAATCCTCGTCGTAGAGCTTGGACAGCACAGTATGTCGAGCTGCACGAAGTGTGGGCGAACTTGAGTCTGTAGTTGTCGTGGAATACTCGAGGTCAATGCTGCGGCGATGGCGGGCGTGGGCGGGCCGACCGCCGTCATGGACTTGGTGTCCTCATGCTCCAGCTGCCACCTCTGACCGTCGTACGGGAACACGGGCCTAGGGCGCAACACACGCCGAAGTCGTCGCCCGCGCAGCGAAATTCAGACGGTGTCATTTGCCGTAGCAGGACCTGAGCGCCGCGGTGCCCACGGTGAGCTCCACAGACCTGCGATTCTCCTTCTGCAGGATGGACATCCACGGGCTCGGGTGACATCGAAAACATCGCGACGGGCTCCGCCGCGGCGGCTCTCGATCACGAGGGGCGTCTGCTGCGGGAGTCTTTTGGTGCGTTTGGCTGTGTCTGGATTGCCATCTTCTTGCGCGGAGAGGGTTCTTCGGAGTAATTGGGAGCAGCTGCATCGGACTGAGCTGCTGGTGACACCTTCTGCTTTTTGGACCGATTTTCAAGGCGACAGCGGAGAGCATTGATGGACAGTGCCGACCCAGGCACTGTCCATCAATACGACGAGCGCACCCACGCCCACCTACTTCTTGGAGCGGAGGAGTTGTCTCGTGCAAGCGGCGACTTGATCAGCGACGAGCTCGAGGGAGCCGCGGGCGCCTTACGCCGGCGTGCCGTGGCCTGCTGCTGCATCTTCCAGCCTGGGTGGAGAGGAGGCTCGGTCCATAGCGGGTTGGACGATCAGGGCTGGAAGGCCCCGCATCACCTAGCTGCTCGCAACTTGGTGATACCGGTACCCACCAGCGCCATTGCAGCCACTGCGGTGAGCAAGAGGGCGTTCGTAGTCTACGGTGAAGTGGCTTTTGTCGTCAAAACATGGCGAATGTGATCCAATCACGAGATCATAGAAAAAGTACGCTATGATCAAGTCCAAGACCTGTTTCCTCGTAACTCAGTCGTGTGGGGGAAACCGCGTATTATATTCAGTGAGAACTTACGAAATCAACTTCAACTCGATCTTGAGAGCGAGTTGAGCCCAGGGTGTGGAGAGGTGGGTGCTTCTGCTGTATACAAGAACTTTGCAAACTGGCGTCGCTGGCGCTCGCGGCAATCGTTGGCTCCTGGTTGTTTGACCCCCCCCCCCCCTCCCGAACTCCACGAGCCCCACGTTCTACAGCCCAACCACGGCCTTGATGACTTCAAGGGATTTGCTGTGAGCTGCACTCCTTCGCCGACCGAAACCCACATTCTTCGTCTCAACCAAGAAACACGATTCTGCATAAGACCCAGTTAAAAATCTTCCATTGCCGCAACATTTTGCCGGGCAACGAACTACGACTTGGTGACTGCGTCCACAGCTCTTAGAAGTGGTGGGGCTGCCGTGAAGTCAAATGGACCCAAACAGTGAGTAATTTTCGTCGGGGTGCAGTGAGTAGCGCACTCCTAGGAGGCGGCGTGGTGTCTCCACGGATGACAGTGGGCTGCTTATTGGTGTGTCATGGGTGGTGTACTAAGACCCTAGTAGTAGGTTCCTACAGCGCTGCATGCGCGGTTCAGAAACGCTACTTCACTCATGTGCGAAGCAAAATCGTCAAGCTATACCTCCGAGTGCCCGGTGAGCACTTCTTCTCGCCGAGCCAACGCATCAACCGGTCCAGTCGGTCGTACAGGGCTCGATTCTGCTAACGACTTGTTCGCTGAATCCTGTTTAAAAAACAACTTGCAGCGAACTTACTGACAGACAACAGCAAATAAGAGCTGTCCAACTGAAGCCAAACGTTGATTTAATGCTGGTATGACCAACGGGGGTCAGGAGTTGAATGAACACCGAACAGACTAACGAGCTGTCCTCGGCGTTATACATTGTTGCTTACTCAAAAAAACATAGTGAGTATGATTTTTATGATGTTCAACTACTCACTACTCAGCATTCTGCTTCTTACTGTTGTTTGCTATTTTCCCCACTCCTAATTATCGTGTTGATAGAAGTATCATACTGGTCGTACCAAGCACGAGTTGCATCGATTGATATGGAAACCGTTTCATTTATTTTCAATAATCCCGTAGAGAGAAAAGGGTTCAAATCATGTAGCCAAAATATATACGTACTCACGCATTCACAACAGCTCATACAGATGAAAAAAATCTTACATGCTTTTATTCTGGAAACATACTAGTTGATAGCACTCGGTAGCATACTCACGTCCGTGGCAAGGAGTAGGGCGATTACGGGAAGGTCACACCATTCAGTGTGTCCATCGAGGAGGAAGATAGTCAGCAAAGGAGGTGGGGGCCAATGACAGCACTCATTACGCCGTGGATATCCACGGCGTACCCGATGGCAAGCAGCCCACGATCGATCCAACGGCGCAAAGTCTACTGTAGGCAAGTGTCAACGACATCTCAAACTATGTTGCCAACGAGTGGAAGATTGAGCACCATCCGACATACGCATACAAGTACATTAGAGTACTCCGCAAACATGTTAGTGATTTTCACAACACACTAACTTACAGTTGGTGTTGTTTGCAAATGCGTTTGTATGTTTGCTGCTCTATCACTAGCAGATCAAATTAATGACCAGTTACCCGTTGTCGAGGGGTCATCCTTACGTTTGAGTACATTTCGCGAACTTTCGAGTAATGGGTAATGTGCTCGGAATTCCGGTACGTAAACTTCATTTAAACTCGTGTGCTGCGTCAACTTGAAACAATTGACTCCATGCTTAAGACGTTACTTGTTGGGATGCCATTCACGAAGACAAATAACGTGCTACAAACCCTTTAGGGCAACTTATCTTTTGTTTTCTGCTACATATATGACGCTTGAATTCTCTATTAGCTAACTCACGTCCGCATAAGTGGATCGATGCTTGACTTCCCCAGATGCATTTACATTGTATCCTTCTCCGGTCTGGTCCAAGGCGGCGATGCCGGACGTGGCATCTTTCCTAAGCCACATTATGTGGAATTACTCAGAAGTCAGCGAAGTGTACTCACAATTAAGTAGCATCCGATGCCGAGTCCACATTCCATGTACGCACCACGGCGTAGCAAGAGTAATCTAGTGCTGCATAGTTTGAAAATATCATGGTTGGTGTAAGGATGAATACCTTCGTGTGCAAGTCAGCTTCCGACAAGTGACAAGAGCTTCAACTCTTTTAGTTCAAGATACTTCGAAGCAAGTTGTTTAAAATGGTCTAACTGTAGTTGGTTCCGGGTCTGAAGGGCTTCAAAGTCAATCACACAGGGCGATGCGGGTGGCTAACCCGCAGAGAACTGATGCCTAGTGTATTGATCGATAGATAGAAGATTCAGGAGTGAGGCCCGAGTCTGATGGTAACTAGCTCCGTTGGACTCTGTCCAGATAAATGTGCAGTTGAACTTACAAGTTCTAAGCTATGCAGGAAGCATACCGGAGAAGACACTTACAGTCTGTCCGGCCTGTGAGTGGTGTACCCATTCTCGTCAACTGATAGATGGACATTTGGGTCACCTGTTGTAGCCATGGAGTCGGAACCAAGGTGACTGAACCTCGGTATCCACTACACTAACTCCACAAACAAGTAAGCCAGATTCACAACACACTAACAAACAGTTTGCAAACACTAGTGTTAGCTACAGTTAGTGTTTGTGCGAACACTATTATAATGTACATACATACGAGCGGGAAGCAATTCCTAGGGCCGAGCTCTCTTCTCGTCCGTCCAAACAACGGAGCTGGAGGAGCGTCTTAAAGTGTAGAGCGCTGTGATAAGTAACGCGACATGCGAGGCCGCGCTGGTCTAGCTTGAAGAAAGCTAGTAGCTTTCACACCGAGGGCAACCAGCGGCCACGTCCTCGTGACCTTGTGGTGGTCGCGAAGCAGACATAGGCGGGGCCGCGTTGATTAACGCGACTAACAGAGACCAGCTGCTTCAAAAAAGTGCGAAGGGGCGCTCTGAACAGGTGCCCCCAACTTTGGGTTAAATGGTGAGGTCTCAAATGTCTAGCCCGGGTACCATAAACCCAGGGCTGGAGATTTGAGACACGGATTCTAGTTTTAAAAAATCCTGTCAACTGATGCGAAATAGTTTTACCTCAAGCATCTTTAACCATCAAGGAACAGGCTCGACGTAGCGACAACAAGTTTCCCCAATTTCTTAGACTGGTTCTTCGCCCTGCGTTGCTAAGGTGGGATTGCTGCTACCCCAATCGCAGTAACACTGAGTATGCCTTTCATTTTCTTGAGGGCCCCGTGAACGCACCGCAGTCACGGAGAAACATGAACGGCAGTAGGCGCACGGCTCAAATGACATTTGGTTTCGCACTGGTACATGTAAACCTGTGGGGTGTCTGCGTTGTCGTCGCAACGCAATCTCGTTTGGGAGCATCTGTTCCGGTAGTCGATGTCTAATCAGCGGAGTTGCCGACACTTTTCCGCGTCTCGTCGTCACCAGACGGGCGCTCTCTCGGGTTCTCACTCTGTTTGTTTTGCGGTCAGACGACTTGGGGTCGTGCGTGCTCGCTCTAGAACAGCACAAACAATACTGTACGTCCACGAACGGCAGCCCAAATTGGTTTAAGCTTCCACTGCACGATGGGGTCAAGCGTACGTTTATCGCTTACCTTATCAATGTTTTTCTTCATCTTTCTTTCTCTTTCTAGGCAACACTACTTAGGTCAGAATGAAACTCGGCTATACTGTACCTAGATTTGAGACGGCTGTTGATTCAGGCTGCCTGACCTTGGCGTTCACCTGATATACCCGCCTGCACACAGCATAGAGGGCTTATAGAAGCTGGATCCCGAGGGCACGTCGTGCTTTAAGCTGCCGCCAGTCGGCCGCTGACAAGAGTGCACATATTCACTTTTAAAACCTGAATAGGAACCGCGTGGCATAGCTGTAACCTGGCATATCAACAATTTGACTGTTTGCGGTCCCTGAGGTTCGGACAGTAAAAAACGTCAACTTTTTTACAAAACACCAAGTTGACAGGCACGGAACGTTGCGATGGATTTGAAATGGGAACGAGTGGCAGCCGCTCGCAGTGCACCCCACGCAGCAGCATGACTGCTAGAAAACAACTGTCGACCCAGCTCTTCAGTCTCCACGTTCGGCCGCTGGCGCATCGAAGCACTGATCGCAAGTCACGGACACCACGTTAATCGACCAGCCCCGACCACTCTTCATTAATCAATTTGCCATCAGCGCAGCAAGCGCCCAAGCACCTCATCAATAAATACATCGCTGTCAACCACAATGTTCAAGTACTTCGCTGCGACTGCTGCCCTCATTGCGACCGCTTCGGCCGCGTCCCTGCCCGACGGCTCGTGGCCCTCCAGCAAGGGCCTCGTGCAGTTCGACAAGGTGTACACGGTCAAGGCTGGCGAGGTGTTTGACGGCAAGATGCAGACGTTCGAGCGCTCCAACGTCAAGTGCAACGGCCAGTCCGAGAGCAAGTGGGACACCGCTGTGTTCTTCGTGGAGGCCGGCGGTCACCTCAAGAACGTCATCATCGGCAAGAACCAAATGGAGGGCGTCCACTGCGACCAGCAAGACTGCACCATCGAGAACGTGTGGTGGGACGACGTGTGCGAGGACGCGCTCAGCATCAAGGGCGGCTCGGCCTCGAGTGTGTCCAAGGTCATTGGTGGCGGCGCTCGCTACGCCGACGACAAGGTCATCCAGCACAACGGCCTGGGCAAGGTCATCATCGATGGCTTCTACGGCGAGGATGTCAGCAAGCTCTACCGTTCGTGCGGCACTTGCGGCCCCAAGGTGCGCGAGGTGTCCGTGTCGAACGTGCTCGTGGTGAACCCGACCAACGCCGTGGTGACGGTCAACAAGAACTGGGGCGACAAGGCCACGCTCAGCAACATTTGGGTCAAGTCGAGCAAGGCCGCCGTCAAGGTGTGCCAGTGGTCGCAGGGCAACCCCAAGGGCGAGCCTAGCATTATCGGAAACGGTCCTTCCGGCACGCTGTGCCAGTACTCGACCAGCGACGTCCACATCAACCAGGACATGAAGCAGGCCAAGCAGGGCTCGCCCGAGCAGTCGTCCCCCAACCCGGACGACGAGTACACCGCCCAGAGCGATATCACGCCCGCCCCCAAGACGAAGAAGCCCAAGGCTTCGACCCCTACGGTGACGACCGCCCCTCTGAAGAAGACGAAGGCCCCGAAGACCACGACGCCCGTTACTACTGCCCCGTTGAAGAAAACCAAGGCTCCCAAGACGACCGCCCCTCTCAAGAAGACGAAGGCTCCCAGCCCGAAGCAGCAGGACGAAGACGAGGAGCAGCAGGACTTCGTGCAGCAGGACCAGGTTGACCAGGATCTCCTCGGTTAAAGGGGTTAAGCATTTACAGGGGCAGAACTTTCTACAGCAACACACGTTGACGACTTACACTGCGATACTGGGTGCACAAGCTAGCCGCCTTTTTGAGTAGTGTACAAGTAGCGTTAAAATAATTGATGGTGCGTTTGATAGAGTAACTTTGGTGGAACGCGTTCGATTGTCCTCCAACGCGATGGACCTTACTGCAGGTCATTGGTGTACCAGAAATCCACGCCCTCGCGGAGGAAGCCGCCATGGCGGTCTTTGAAACGAAATCCTACATGCAACTGAGGAAAACGGTATTGATAAACCCTGCTGAGCAGTTTCCAGGCAACTGTACTGTATCAGGATGCAATAGCGGCAAGTATCGTACACCTTGTAATCAGCAACACTGTTTGAATTTGAACTAATACTTGAAAATGCTTCAGTACTTCTCGAAATTGTAAACACTAGTGTTGCTCATTGCAGTGGTTCGTACAAATACCCTGCCCCGTCAACACTGGAACGCCAACGGAACTGCCTGCAGAAACGCAGGGATCTAAACATCCCTATCAAAACACCTCAAGCCGCACGGTAAGGTAAAACCATCAGCTGGAATCGAGCACTGCGCGTACGGACGCTCAAACGGCCAAGTCATTGAGCTCTCTCAGCCCGTCCAGGCAGCAGAGGCGGACGGTCGTTCGCACACGTACATGTACATGTGCATGTGCATGTAGAGGCTTAGCAGGAAGAGGTCAGCTTACCGCTGTGATAGCACGAACCAAAACGAGGCTCCGTTGGTCCAGCTTTAACACCCAGTGCCACTGCCGGCCACGACCTCGTGGCCTTGTGGTGTCCGAGAAGCAAACGTACGTAGGAACAACCATGTTGATTAACGCGACTAACGAAGCCAGCTGGTTCAGATCATCAAGGAAAAGGATTGACGTAGTGGCAACAAGATTCGTCTTGTTTCCTTATACAAAAGCCGAACGCGTGCAAGTGCCCCCTCAATATTGGTGCTTGGCCCGCTTGAGCGTACTAATGATTATCAAGCCTTCCATTTCCTGAAGCGGGCACCCCGTGTGACCCCAGCAGGACGCCACACAACACTTGAATGGACATGCATGAACACCACCACGAGGCCGCACAAGTCGCTGTTGTCGCTGCGCCGCAATCTCGTTCGAGAGCATCTGTTTCCGGTAGTCGACGTTTAATCAGCAGTGCCGTGCGTGCTCTAGGATACTGTAGAGCAGGTAACACGCCCAGGGACGACAGCTCGAGTCCAGCTCGAGTCGGTCCAACCGACCTTGCTGCGCTTCAAACGTGGCGCTATGGAGGGCTGGGGGTCGCACGCAGCGCACATCGCCAATGCTTTCTCTCTGCAACAACAGTTTGGTCGGAACCAAAATCAGCGATTACCCGGGATCTGAAGACACGATACACCTGTACGGCTGTTCAAGGCGCCTGGCCGCACTTGATCCAGAGCGAACTTACAGAAGCTGGGTCTGAGGCGAGGACACATCGTGGCTCCGGCGCCAGCTGCTGGCTGTCAACCAGCCTGGTACAGTACATGAAGCGCACATGTTTCCTGGTGCCTGTGTGCAATGCACCAGCTTGCTGCTGCTGCTGTTTGCAACCAACAAGAGTTTGGAGTTGCCACCTATGTGCCGCTTGGGTCCTAAAGTGTAAAGTGTACTGTTGCTCGTACAGTCGGAAAAAGTGGTCGCACCGCTCCCGTGGTTACGGATAGCCGAAAGTGTCAACTTGTCAACACGCCATCATTACGTTGGCTCGCACTCAATCAAGTTGACAGGCATGATCCATCGTCACCGATTTGACGCGCGATCGAGAAAAGCTGAGTGGGTCAAGCGTGACCCACAGCCGCACCCCACGCAGCAGCATGGCTGCGAGAAAACACCTGGTGCTCCAGCTCATGATGGTCGCACCGCGAGAGTCTCATCACGTTCGTTGATCGGCCCTACCTCACGCACGACCCGCATCGCCCCGACCACTCCTCATTAATCAACTCACCAGCAAGCGAGCATCCGACCAGTACAACACACACACTCCCTTTCATTGCTGCCATCCACGATGTTCAAGTTCTTCGCTGCGACTGCTGCTCTCATTGCGACCGCCTCCGCTGCTTCCCTGCCGGACGGTACGTGGCCTGCCAGCAAGGGCCTCGTGCAGTTCTCGGAGGTGCGCACCATCAAGGCGGGTGAGGTGTTTGACGGCAAGATGCAGACGTTCGAGCGCTCCAACGTCAAGTGCGACGGCCAGTCCGAGAGCAGCTGGAGGACGGGCGTCTTCTTCGTGGAGGCCGGCGGTCACCTCAAGAACGTCATCATCGGCAAGAACCAAATGGAGGGCGTCCACTGCGACCAGCAAGACTGCATCATCGAGAACGTGTGGTGGGACGACGTGTGCGAGGACGCGCTCAGCATCAAGGGCGGCTCGGCCTCGAGCGTGACGAAGGTCATCGGTGGTGGCGCTCGGTACGCCGACGACAAGGTCATCCAGCAAAACGGCCTGGGCAAGGTCATCATCGACGGCTTCTACGGCGAGGACGTCAGCAAGCTCTACCGTTCGTGCGGCACTTGCGGCCCCAAGGCGCGCGAGGTGTCCGTGTCCAACACGTACGTCGTGAACCCGGGCAACGCCGTGGTGACGGTCAACAAGAACTGGGGCGACAAGGCCACGCTCAGCAACGTCTGGGTCAAGTCGAGCAAGGCCACTGTCAAGGTGTGCCAGTGGTCGCAGGGCAACGCCAAGGGCGAGCCTAGCATCCTCGGCCACGGTCCTTCCGGCACGCTGTGCCAGTACTCGACCAGCGACGTCCACATCAACGAGGACATCAACCAGGCCGAGCAGTCCTCACCGGAGCAGTCCTCGCCGGAGCAGAACGACGCGTCGCAGTCGGCCGTGCAGCAGTCGAGCGTTGCCTCCAGTGGTGCCGATGGTAACACCACGACTCCTATCGTTCAGGTCGAAGTAACGGTGGCCCCTACTACTGCGCCCCTGAAGAAGACGAAGGCCCCTAAGACCAAGACGCCTGCCACCGCGACCCCTACCGTGACGCCCAAGACGAAGGCCCCGAAGACGAAGACGCCCACCACTACGGCGCCCAAGGCCACGAAGGCCCCCAAGGCCACGAAGGCTCCCAAGGCGACGAAGGCTCCTAGCCCCGAACAGCAGGACGATCAGCAGAGCGTTGAGCAGCAGAGCGTTGAGCAGCAGAGCGTTGAGCAGCAAGACGTGGAGCAGCAGAACTAATTTGAGCGCTTGCACATTACTCGGACTGGGGTTTCCGTCCGCTGTCAGCGAGGAGTGAACTCGCTGACAACTCACACTGTGTGAGCGCGAGTGCGTAGGCTAGATGTATCTTGTTGGGGCGTACAAGTAGAGTTAACGTAATTGATGGATGGTTTGATAGTACTTCATTCGTTTTTCCCTGTTTAGTTTTACCAATCGGTACTTGTTGGAGAGCCGATACTTATTCGAATACGAGTATTGATGAATTTGCTACCATGACGAGTTAGTTGGTCCAGCATTGAGCTAAGCTCTTACGAATGTGAGGAATGACTAGAGTAGAGTCATATAGGAACTCGAGCACCTTCCAAGTGCATAGCTGTGTGGTCGAGCAGCAGCATAAGCCTCTACATGCACATGCACATGTACATGTACGTGTGCGAACGACCGTCCGCCTCTGCTGCCTGGACGGGCTGAGAGAGCTCAATGACTTGGCCGTTTGAGCGTCCGTACGCGCAGTGCTCGATTCCAGCTGATGGTTTTACCTTACCGTGCGGCTTGAGGTGTTTTGATAGGGATGTTTAGATCCCTGCGTTTCTGCAGGCAGTTCCGTTGGCGTTCCAGTGTTGACGGGGCAGGGTATTTGTACGAACCACTGCAATGAGCAACACTAGTGTTTACAATTTCGAGAAGTACTGAAGCATTTTCAAGTATTAGTTCAAATTCAAACAGTGTTGCTGATTACAAGGTGTACGATACTTGCCGCTATTGCATCCTGATACAGTACAGTTGCCTGGAAACTGCTCAGCAGGGTTTATCAATACCGTTTTCCTCAGTTGCATGTAGGATTTCGTTTCAAAGACCGCCATGGCGGCTTCCTCCGCGAGGGCGTGGATTTCTGGTACACCAATGACCTGCAGTAAGGTCCATCGCGTTGGAGGACAATCGAACGCGTTCCACCAAAGTTACTCTATCAAACGCACCATCAATTATTTTAACGCTACTTGTACACTACTCAAAAAGGCGGCTAGCTTGTGCACCCAGTATCGCAGTGTAAGTCGTCAACGTGTGTTGCTGTAGAAAGTTCTGCCCCTGTAAATGCTTAACCCCTTTAACCGAGGAGATCCTGGTCAACCTGGTCCTGCTGCACGAAGTCCTGCTGCTCCTCGTCTTCGTCCTGCTGCTTCGGGCTGGGAGCCTTCGTCTTCTTGAGAGGGGCGGTCGTCTTGGGAGCCTTGGTTTTCTTCAACGGGGCAGTAGTAACGGGCGTCGTGGTCTTCGGGGCCTTCGTCTTCTTCAGAGGGGCGGTCGTCACCGTAGGGGTCGAAGCCTTGGGCTTCTTCGTCTTGGGGGCGGGCGTGATATCGCTCTGGGCGGTCCGGGTTGGGGGACGACTGCTCGGGCGAGCCCTGCTTGGCCTGCTTCATGTCCTGGTTGATGTGGACGTCGCTGGTCGAGTACTGGCACAGCGTGCCGGAAGGACCGTGGCCGAGGATGCTAGGCTCGCCCTTGGGGTTGCCCTGCGACCACTGGCACACCTTGACGGCGGCCTTGCTCGACTTGACCCAAATGTTGCTGAGCGTGGCCTTGTCGCCCCAGTTCTTGTTGACCGTCACCACGGCGTTGGTCGGGTTCACCACGAGCACGTTCGACACGGACACCTCGCGCACCTTGGGGCCGATGCATTGACCAATCTTGCAATGGGCTCGCGTCTGAGTAAGGGTACAGGGCACCAATTTTCCGAGGGAACCCATTTGCCGCCTGTATCACCTGCGGGTATTTTAAGCACTTCAACATGCAATATCTTCGCGCTCTGCCCGCTGAAGGATGCTGGTCTTTCCGCAACTTGTCTACCCGCTAAGAAAACTCCTGCCCACATCGCCAGCTAGAACTCACTCCACCTCACTCCTAAATCTATCGCAGATACCTCAAGACTCACCTCGACTCGGTTCACCCTTCACACTCGACACGCATCTTCCGTCGCCAAGAGCAAAACGTCGAAGGCTTCCCTGAACGCTAAGGCCAAGACCACTTCGCTGCCGAAGCGTTCCTACAAGAAATATACGCAACTAGATCTGAAGCGAGCGCTTGCTGCCGTCAACGCGAAGCAGCTTTCGCACAAGACCGCCGAGCGTGTGTACAAAGTTCCCGCTCGAACTCTGAAGCGCTTCCTTGAGGGCGCAGACATTGGTGTACGGGCGGGAAGGGAAGCGGCCATTTCCTCCGAGGAAGAGCAAGGGCTGGTGGAAGGTCTTCTAGACGTAGCGCGGAAAGGATTTCCAGCTTCACGTTAGCGACTTCGTACGATGCTTATCGACATTATCAGCGACGGTCGTGAGCACCAGTTCGGCAAAGCAGGGCCGTCATCCAACTGGATCACGAAGTTTCTCAGGCACCATGCTGATAGACTCTCAGTTCGCAAGGGTCGCATCCTAGATAGCGCTCGAGTCAACGCTGTCAAGTCGCATGAGATCGAGTGTTTCTTCGCGGAGTGCGAAGACTTCCTCCAGAAGTATCCGATTCCTCCCTCGCAGATCTACAAAGACGAAGACTCGGCACACGATCCCGTCAGGATACTAGAGTTTGCAGACATTTAGATGAAATGTCCCGAGATTTTGCCTCGCCAGCTTGCCAAAACCCATATGTTTTGGGGTGGCAAGTTGGGTTGATTGTCGTTGGTGGCGATCACTAATATGTGAACTTTCTAGACTGACACAGCTCATTCAATACATTCGTTTTGGGCGTGCACATACCCACAACTGAAAGCCAAAGCGCCCAGCTTTCCGATGGTGTGCGCACGGCTTCATAATTCCTAATTTTAGCAACACAAAAATAAAATTTGTGGAATTGTGTGGCAAATTGGTGCCCTGTAGCAAAAGCTTACTTCTCTTCTCTGGTCCACGATAATATGCGCAAATTCTTCTTTGGTCTTTCAGTACAATGACTGGAGATGTTGGCCTTTGGCAGTGTACGGGGGCATCCCGTCTTCCAACTAGCGAACGGGGGGAGGGCAGCAGTCACTGGCTGGGACGCAACACAGATGAGAGTTCTTCGGTACTCGCGGCCTCTGCGCTTTGAGGGCTTATCATGCTATATTACAACATAACAATGTATTGTGCCTTTCTGCCAAAACGCCCTCCGATTTGAGGTCCTACGTAGGAGTCTTGCTTCTATTGTGCCTTTCTGGCAAAACGCCCTCCAATTTGAGGTCCTACGTAGGACTTTTGCTTCTACGTAAGACCTCATAAAAGTTAGTACTAGGGCCAGTAAAACCATGCATAAGCCAAAACGGAATGTAAACTGAGCGAATGGCTTGCAAAGGTAGGCCGACAAGTGAGCGCGTTCAGTACCGCTATACCTGTAGCGCACGTATGTAGCTCCACGCTGAGCACGGTGACCTAGCTGCGGTGCTGCCTGAGTCTCCGCCTGTACGAGTCACAGATGCTGTCAGGCACACTGACGTGATCTAGTCCTACGAAGGGATCGTTAGTCCCACGAAGGCCCGAATGGCCAGCTTAACATGGCCATTCGGTCCTCATATCCAAAAAGGTACCCTTTAGATGAAGACGGAGCTCCTATTACGTAGGAATTCCGTAATCCAATGCAGGGCTAACAGCAAATCCGGTGAGATCGTGGCGGAGACAAGATTAGCTGTTTCCTTTAGGTAACCCGTACAGCAGTTATGAAACCCCCGCACAGGCCAAGAAGACGCGCCTAGTAGGAAGAGCTGCAGCTCGACGGCATTCTGCAGAGCTCATTCGGCATCTCGCCTCATGCCAAGCAAGCCAGAAGAACCAAGCAACCTACCTACCTCCTTCGCCAAGTGCCTTCGCCTCGCGCCTCGCCTCCTTTGTCGCCGTCGTCGCGATCGGCAGCCCCGACCAATGCTGCAAACACCAGGGCGACGGCTCTCCCCGCCCCCCCCCTCTACGCCGGAAGGAGCGAGCCCTAGGCCCGGCCCCGGCCGCGCCGTCGGCACCGTCGGGAACAACGGAGACTGGAGTAGCGGCACAGGCTGTCAGCTCGGTCTCTCGCCCCCCTGCCTCGGGAGGTGCAACCCCACGCAGTAGTCGACGCATCCAGAAACGGGGAAACACTAAAACGTGCCTATTTCGGCGAAGTGTTTTGCAAAACATGCTGTCCACTTTAAAACATGCTTGGGTACAGTGTACCAACGCCGGTGCACTGCTGCACGACCTTGGTGATCCCAGGACATACATTGATATAAGCTTATGCCATCGACGCCCAACCACTACATCAACCTAATGAGGGCAGCTAGTATGTATACATTACACGCGAGTCGTACATCCAATACTTGCTGCCACTGATACACTGTAATGAAGACGTCTGCAACATCACCCTACTGCATGCATAACTTTTGCTGGTGCTTCATTTGTACAAGAAGTCCTGCACCACTTCACTATATATTGGTAACTCACGTAAAACGTGTGAGCCCCCGAAGCGCTTATAAGTGGCGCGATAAATCGTGCTATCATTTTTAAGAATGATCTGGTCACTTGACTTGCCAGCGCCTTGGCCGAAACCGATGGGTCGGCCAAAACGCTGCTTCGAAAGGAAGGTAGCTGCGAAAGCTGCCGAGCTGTTGGCTTGCGTACCGAAGTGCAGTTCATGTGCCCTAGAACCAGCCAGCTGATGCACCAAGCGTTGCTGTTCCTGCGCTGGTACAGCTGCACGTACATTGGGCACGATTTAGACGAGCATGTCAGCCGCTTCCGACCACCTCTGCCCAAGACAACGACGACCCGCTTCTTAATGGACAATGCGTAGTCTTGAATAGCCTCCACTGCAGCGCTCTCGTCGTGGAAGGTCATGCCTTCCTCGGGTGGAGGCGCCATCGTGCAGATCGTCGAATTACGGAGAACACCTATCGTTACCAATCGTTTCCAATCGTCCGATTGTCGGAAAGCATGTTTTAAAGTGGACAGCATGTTTTGCAAACACTTCGCCGAAATAGGCACGTTTTAGCGTTTCCCCATCCAGAAACGCAAGGCTGAGGTTGAAGCGCGATCAGCGGAACGCAAAAAAGAAACTCGCCCGTCCCTCGACCTCGGCATTTAGCCTAGAGGCCCTTCTCGCGGCACCACCTGTTCTTCCACCAGCGCCCGCCGTCGCATCGAAGGCACTAGGCAAACGGAAAGCTGGTACGGCGGCCCGCCTCGCTCGCCTGGCGGCGGACCAAGACCAAGCTACCCCCGGCCAGGCTGTAGCGACAGAGAACGCCGTGTCCTCAACCAGCGCTTCGAGCGCGTCCACGTCGACGCAGGCTACCCGCGATAATGCACCCGCAGTGGCGCCACCTCGACACTCGATTATCTACTTGGACAGCCCTCCGCATACTGCCCCTGCTGCACGCAGCCCATCCTTGCCGATGTCACCGGGCAGTCAACTGCTTCAACAATCCGACCACTACACTGATGATACCTTCGACCTAGCATCCTTTCTCGGGACGAACTCGACGCTCACCGCAGGCAATACCAGCGGGAACACGCGATTGCTTCCTGAGGCATGCCGCCCGCAAGCCTCACCTGCGATTGGCGGTACGGTAGCCGACCTCGCGGTCCAGTTCGGCTCCCTGAGCGCTATGGTCATGGATTTGCGGATCCAGCTGGCGGCGGCAACGGCTCCAGCATCAACATCGGTAGTCCAGCCGGTGCGCCCTGTAACTCAACCTCTCATTGCTGCCGCCACGACACCGGCGCCATGGACGCTTGCGGCCGACGGCAACTACCCCCTGCCCCCCGCCCACTTGCGGGAGCTTCGAATATCGAGTTTTCCGTCGACGGTGCACCGGAACTGAGGCGACTACGCATCCCATCCGACTCACATTCTTCCCGCCTACCGCAGTATCGCAAGCCTTAGTAGATCAGATGGTATGTTCACTCTACCAACCGACACGATGATTAGCTATCGCGTAGCACTGGACATCCCGTTCGACATGACGATCCCGACCGCGCATGGACTATACAGCCTTTGACTTGGTCCCAAGACCTGTCTCTCCAGCTTTCGACCCCTCTCTGATGATGAACGTTTGACACGCAGTTCGAACAACGCGAACTTCTCAACTGACTTCAGCTCCAGCGCGCAACCTCCGCAGGCCCCGGCCACGTGCGCGAGCTACGACGGCATATTCCTGGCACTTAGCGGGCTCACCGCTTTCGCCAACATTTTCTGGTACCTGCACAGGATCCGGCTGGTGGGCAAAATCTGGCGGTTCGTGTCTGATAACCAAATCGCCGATCCTAGCAACAATCCGCTGCGCGTAACTCGCACGTTGCAGTCCGCTAACCTGTACAAGGGCCCACCTGGCGGACGATTCCCCTTCTTGGCGGCGTGACTTCTGTGCCGCTGTCGAAGCGATCGAATACCGGTCCCTCGGATGGTTGCTTGCCCCGCAAAGCCTCCCAGCGCCCCGCAACGAACGCACGCCAGCACAACTCTCAGCGGTGGCCGGACCAAACCGCCGCCCGCCATCAGCCCGGACCACTGGGATGCCCGAGCACGTCGGCCAGCTGGTACCTCGGCGCTCAGACGGAACCGAACCATGTCTCCGTTTCTTCGGTGGAGGCATGTGCTTCGGGGGTTCGCGTGAGCGATGCGCATACTCGCACCGAACCCACCAGTGGGATGCCCCGCTGCACCGGGACCTACAAGCCTACATTAACCGACAGTACGGCTCAAGTCGCCGTGGCCACAACGGGCCTCGCCGCAGCTGAAGAGGCCGAGGCGCGGCTGGCTCACCAGCGCTTCGGACCCAGGTACTCACCCAGAATAATGCACACAATACCACCGTTGCGTTAATCTCTACCAAATCTACAGAGCCCTTGTTTCCGCCTGTGCGGCTCCAATACGAGGAGACCACAGCGCGTTCCACTAAATAAACCGTCATGGCGGGGCTGACCCCCGTTGCTTGTCTCTCCACACCATCCACCGAGGTGGTTCTTCTTCCGACCTCATCACGGTCCTCTGAGTCAGACGATATTCATGTACCGTCTCGAACAGACACACATACCCGCACAAACCGGGTTGCGACCCCAGCCTATACCTCGCCCCCCCCCTCCACACGCATCCATCTCGCCCTGCTACTGGGGAATCTTCGAGCCTCACCGAGTGCGTGGTACAGCCCAGCTCTACTACAGCGAGCGCATCTCCAACAGACACCTCGCCCGCAACCACCCGCATCAACCTCAGGGTGGCAGGTCTGCCCTCATCCACACCCCTCCGGGGCCGACCGCCACCGTCCGCGGCAGCAGTGGGCCAGGCCCAGCAACTCGGTCGGCAACGGGCGCACCTCTGGGATTCCATCCGGCGCGAAGGCTTAGCGGCAGCACTCGCGACCTTCGGTCTATCACCTCCTAACCGAGACTTTCCGACCCATTTCGGCCTCCCACAACAACCACAATACACTCTAAACCAGCATCTCCAGTCCGCCATGTCCGAGTACGTGCACGGAACACACGTTCCGTTGAGATCCCTCATCGATCTCCATCGGGGTCAGTCCACCGCGGATTACCGCCCTAATAAGCAAATCCTCTCACCCCAAATTAAAAGCGCGTGCAAGGGATACTCCGAACTACCCGCCCTTCTGTCTATTGCAAACGAAGGAATCCGCGTCTCTCTGACGAAGCCACTTCCAACTCAAACCTCTCCCCTCCTAACCACCCTTTGGGTCGCAATCGGCTCAATGTCCTGCGCAAAAATATCCGAAAAGAACAAGAACTCGGCCGATGCATCGTGGTCGACCTCGACGTTGCCCAGTACTGGCCGGAGCTCTTCCTCAGTCCGTTCGGGGTCATTGACAAAGGCGAGGAAGACCCTACTACCTCCGGCCGAGTCATACATGACCTATCTTTCCCCGAACAGGCGTCGATAAACGATCATACGGACCGCGACTCAGTACCAGCCGCAGAATATGAACATTGTGATGCCGTTGCTCGCGCGATACTGGCGCAATCGGCCCGATTTCCAGGACGCGAAATCAAAATTATTCTGGGTGACGTTGCATTCGCCTTCAGAAACCTCAGCATTCACAGCGAATCTGCCCACATGTTCGCAGGTACAATACCAGAAGACAACGCCCTCATTATCGATTTGTCCACTTGCTTCGGCTGGACCGGGTCCCCAGGCTTCTACGGAGTAGCGGGTGATGCGATCGCCTTGATTCACGGTCGAACCACCAACGCCATTGCGGTAGAGTCACTACGATTTCTTGATGTTAAGCGATGCGATCAGTTGAATTAGAGTACAAGCCAATCGAAGAGGGGTGGGAAGCTCGGCGGAGCCATCTGACACTACCGAATTACCACAAGAGTCAACATGAGCAAGGCGGAAAGCGGATCGAGTTACCGAGGACACGGATTGGCTAGATCGATGGAGAATATGGATCGTGAAGCAAGGTGGAGAGTCTAATTTGGATCGGGATCGACGGATCGAGATCGAGAAGCTGGATCGAGAGCTGATTGACAGATCGAGATCGAGATCTGCCAATCGATGTTGTGTGGTTGCGGTACGTGATTACGATACAGGTTGACTGGTTGTAAGATGCAGACCAGGATGTGACTACGAGGACAGCAAGGGAAAAGCGGCTGCGAGACAGACACGTGGCGAACAGCTAGGGTAGGACATAGCGTTTAGTTTGCAATTTGCGCCCAAATACAGAGTTCGTATTTTACACTCAGCCTGCGGGTCTTCGAGTAGAGACTTACATCAAGCGACCAGCTCCAGGAACACGAGTCGATATCGTCGTATTGTACGCAAGGCCCCGCAGCTGTAGAAGAACCGACCTCGACCACACCTGGTGATACGAGGCGCTGCAGTTCACGGTCCGCGAGCTCAACCCAACTCAGAGTGTCGAAGAGGACGGCACTATGAACCGAGTCGCGTCGTCACAAGGCAAGCTACAGGGCCCAGCGATCGACGGAAGAAGACGAGGCGTGCGACGACAAGCGATAGGGTCACGCACGGCCAGGAAGAAAAAAGAGAAGAAGAAGAATACGACCGGCAGCGTGAGAAGCCCATCCCCGCGCAAGCTAACAACTACGACGGGTAGCGTGAGACGCCAGGCAGCTAAGCCCTCAAGGCCAAGATTAACAAGACTCACTGTTTGCTCCTGCTTACTGTGTGTGTCTACTTCGGAATTACGATAGTGAAGTTCCGGGCAAAACGCGACGTCGACCTACGAACACGCCGACGCCGCATTTGTGCCCTGGTAGTCCGCTGTACCGAACCTTGATCCGATCCAGGCTCGATCCCGATCCGATCCAAGCTCGATCTGGATCCAGGCTCGATCGGTTTTTTCTGGCAGCTGCTCCACCATACCATCTATCGTCATGGCCTTTTCAACTACCGCTGGGTGGATGACCATGTTTGCATATCGGCCGACATAGGGACCAGCTGTACCGATGTCGAACAGTCCTTGCGCTCAGCTATGACAACGGTACTAGGCCCCAGCGCAGTCAACAATGACAAATTTACCACCTGGATTACGCGCCAAAAGGTGCTGGGTCTACTCTTTGATACCGTCAGCTTGACCGTGGCTATACCGCCCTCCAAAATACTCAAAGCGTCAGCTCTGGTCAACAAAGCGTATCACGCGACTAAACTGAGTAGAACACAGTACCGTTCTCTCCTAGGGAGCCTCCGACTTGTTGCCACATGCGTCAGGCCAGGCCGACCCTTTCTCCAACGGCTCCGACGAGCCGAAACATCTCTCCACAGGTGGTCGTCGGTCTCAGTGACCGATGAAATGCGTCAGGACCTCATTTGGTGGCGGCACATCCTGACTTCACCTCTTCTCATCGGTGTACCGTTGGAGTATTTCCGCTCCCAGCCTGCGGCAGACATCACAATCGAGATGGATGCAACGGACACCGGGTTGTGCGCATTAGACCGAAACAACCAACGCATTCTTATCTACGAATTTTCGGAGCGCGAGCAGTCTCTCATCGCTAGCTTCAACTCCGAGCACCGAAACGACTTCGACATAAATTACCGTGAACTGCTCTCGTGTGCCTTTGCTGTCCACACGTGGGCCTCCACATGGTCGTCCGAGTGTGGGTCCCGCCCTCACAACACCCCAATTCACCTGCACTTTCGGGTAGACAACACATCTGCCGTGGCTTGGCAAACCAAAATGGCTTCGAAGAATACTCGAGCACAAACCGTCATCAGACTGCTAGGCTACTGGGAGATGACGCACGGACTAAGATTCTCTGCTTCGCATATTGCCGGCGTGGATAATGTCATCGCGGATGCCGGTTCTCGCCTTTCGAAGGATCCCCATGCCTTAGCAACGTTTACTAACCTAGCCGGTTCTTGGTCACAGGTGCGACCCCAACTGGACACCAATCGTCTGGAACAAATCTGGCACGCTATCTGCGCGAACACTCAGTGCCGAACTCATCATACTCCAAGTACGAACACGCACTCCACGCGTGGCAAGCATTCCTCTCCAGAAAAGGGGTGAACGTCTGGTTGGGCGGGGTGCCACTCGCTACCCCCCTCCAACACCTATCTGACTGCGTTCCCCTCGGCTTCCAACACGGATATTGATCCGGAAGGCCTATTCGGAGCTCGTCGATCCTGAACACTCTGATAGGCATCCGGCACTTCTTCCTAGCATCCGGTCGTTCCTTTCCATCGGACCATCCACAGATCCGCATGCTCCTCAAAGGTATCAGCCGACTCGACGGGCCCCCAGGTCGCAAGGCCCCCGTGTTGATTCGTCTCCTCGAAGCCTGCTTCGCTTCACTCAACATGCACTCCCCTCGGACCAAGCGCTCTGGGGGGTACTGTGCCTGTCCTACTTCTTCCTCCTCAGGCGCTCCGAGATCGCAGCAGTCTCTGATGGCAAGTTTCGCTGGTTTGCCTTGCGAGCCACGGATGTGGTAACCATGGACCAAAATGAGCGAGCAACCATGGATGCTGCAGCGGCAACCACCGTGCACATCCGCCTAAGAGGATCCAAGACAAACCAGAGCGGCCTCACGACCGCCCGCATGCTCCGTCGTTCCGGTCATCGGTTCCTGTGTCCTGTTCTGGGAGCTATCCTACTGCTCCGGGCACGGCAGAATCTCCCGATGGACTTGCCGGCGGCAACCTATAGATCGGAGATCGGGGCGATCGAGTCCGTATCAGCCCGTCGCGTGGCCAACAAAATCCAAGAAGCAGCGATACTCTCGGGAGGCGATCCTAAGGCCTACAGCACACACTCCCTCCGGTCCGGGGGCGCAACAAACATGTACCGGTCGGGCGTCGACGCGTTGACCATCCAATTCCATGGTCGGTGGGCGTCGGACACGTTCAAGATCTACACGCGCCTGTGCACGGAATCGGTCTCCGCAATCGCGGCGAGGATGGTCAGCGGGGTGAAATCTTCAACAACTCTGCAGTAATGGCCCCTCACCGCCACATGGGGGATCAGCTAACATCCAACTCGGACGAAGCTGCAGCCGGATCAAGGCCATCACTAATAGAGCAGAAGATTTGCCCCTATGTCGTTACACAGGTGATTGAGAAGGAAATCGGTTTAACCCTACCCGCTCCTTCTTAAGACCACCTTTTTTAGGTCAGATTGGCCAAAGTTTCTAAAAAGACCACCTTTTGTAGGTCAGATGGCTAAAGTTTCTGAAAGGCACAATGCTCCAACGTGAAAACGAAAAACGAAATGAAACTAAGTCTATCGTGGTCCTCGACCACACAGCTATGCACTTGGAAGGTGCTCGAGTTCCTATATGACTCTACTCTAGTCATTCCTCACATTCGTAAGAGCTTAGCTCAATGCTGGACCAACTAACTCGTCATGGTAGCAAATTCATCAATACTCGTATTCGAATAAGTATCGGCTCTCCAACAAGTACCGATTGGTAAAACTAAACAGGGAAAAACGAATGAAGTACTATCAAACCATCCATCAATTACGTTAACTCTACTTGTACGCCCCAACAAGATACATCTAGCCTACGCACTCGCGCTCACACAGTGTGAGTTGTCAGCGAGTTCACTCCTCGCTGACAGCGGACGGAAACCCCAGTCCGAGTAATGTGCAAGCGCTCAAATTAGTTCTGCTGCTCCACGTCTTGCTGCTCAACGCTCTGCTGCTCAACGCTCTGCTGCTCAACGCTCTGCTGATCGTCCTGCTGTTCGGGGCTAGGAGCCTTCGTCGCCTTGGGAGCCTTCGTGGCCTTGGGGGCCTTCGTGGCCTTGGGCGCCGTAGTGGTGGGCGTCTTCGTCTTCGGGGCCTTCGTCTTGGGCGTCACGGTAGGGGTCGCGGTGGCAGGCGTCTTGGTCTTAGGGGCCTTCGTCTTCTTCAGGGGCGCAGTAGTAGGGGCCACCGTTACTTCGACCTGAACGATAGGAGTCGTGGTGTTACCATCGGCACCACTGGAGGCAACGCTCGACTGCTGCACGGCCGACTGCGACGCGTCGTTCTGCTCCGGCGAGGACTGCTCCGGTGAGGACTGCTCGGCCTGGTTGATGTCCTCGTTGATGTGGACGTCGCTGGTCGAGTACTGGCACAGCGTGCCGGAAGGACCGTGGCCGAGGATGCTAGGCTCGCCCTTGGCGTTGCCCTGCGACCACTGGCACACCTTGACAGTGGCCTTGCTCGACTTGACCCAGACGTTGCTGAGCGTGGCCTTGTCGCCCCAGTTCTTGTTGACCGTCACCACGGCGTTGCCCGGGTTCACGACGTACGTGTTGGACACGGACACCTCGCGCGCCTTGGGGCCGCAAGTGCCGCACGAACGGTAGAGCTTGCTGACGTCCTCGCCGTAGAAGCCGTCGATGATGACCTTGCCCAGGCCGTTTTGCTGGATGACCTTGTCGTCGGCGTACCGAGCGCCACCACCGATGACCTTCGTCACGCTCGAGGCCGAGCCGCCCTTGATGCTGAGCGCGTCCTCGCACACGTCGTCCCACCACACGTTCTCGATGATGCAGTCTTGCTGGTCGCAGTGGACGCCCTCCATTTGGTTCTTGCCGATGATGACGTTCTTGAGGTGACCGCCGGCCTCCACGAAGAAGACGCCCGTCCTCCAGCTGCTCTCGGACTGGCCGTCGCACTTGACGTTGGAGCGCTCGAACGTCTGCATCTTGCCGTCAAACACCTCACCCGCCTTGATGGTGCGCACCTCCGAGAACTGCACGAGGCCCTTGCTGGCAGGCCACGTACCGTCCGGCAGGGAAGCAGCGGAGGCGGTCGCAATGAGAGCAGCAGTCGCAGCGAAGAACTTGAACATCGTGGATGGCAGCAATGAAAGGGAGTGTGTGTGTTGTACTGGTCGGATGCTCGCTTGCTGGCGAGTTGATTAATGAGGAGTGGTCGGGGCGATGCGGGTCGTGCGTGAGGTAGGGCCGATCAACGAACGTGATGAGACTCTCGCGGTGCGACCATCATGAGCTGGAGCACCAGGTGTTTTCTCGCAGCCATGCTGCTGCGTGGGGTGCGGCTGTGGGTCACGCTTGACCCACTCAGCTTTTCTCGATCGCGCGTCAAATCGGTGACGATGGATCATGCCTGTCAACTTGATTGAGTGCGAGCCAACGCAATGATGGCGTGTTGACAAGTTGACACTTTCGGCTATCCGTAACCACGGGAGCGGTGCGACCACTTTTTCCGACTGTACGAGCAACAGTACACTTTACACTTTAGGACCCAAGCGGCACATAGGTGGCAACTCCAAACTCTTGTTGGTTGCAAACAGCAGCAGCAGCAAGCTGGTGCATTGCACACAGGCACCAGGAAACATGTGCGCTTCATGTACTGTACCAGGCTGGTTGACAGCCAGCAGCTGGCGCCGGAGCCACGATGTGTCCTCGCCTCAGACCCAGCTTCTGTAAGTTCGCTCTGGATCAAGTGCGGCCAGGCGCCTTGAACAGCCGTACAGGTGTATCGTGTCTTCAGATCCCGGGTAATCGCTGATTTTGGTTCCGACCAAACTGTTGTTGCAGAGAGAAAGCATTGGCGATGTGCGCTGCGTGCGACCCCCAGCCCTCCATAGCGCCACGTTTGAAGCGCAGCAAGGTCGGTTGGACCGACTCGAGCTGGACTCGAGCTGTCGTCCCTGGGCGTGTTACCTGCTCTACAGTATCCTAGAGCACGCACGGCACTGCTGATTAAACGTCGACTACCGGAAACAGATGCTCTCGAACGAGATTGCGGCGCAGCGACAACAGCGACTTGTGCGGCCTCGTGGTGGTGTTCATGCATGTCCATTCAAGTGTTGTGTGGCGTCCTGCTGGGGTCACACGGGGTGCCCGCTTCAGGAAATGGAAGGCTTGATAATCATTAGTACGCTCAAGCGGGCCAAGCACCAATATTGAGGGGGCACTTGCACGCGTTCGGCTTTTGTATAAGGAAACAAGACGAATCTTGTTGCCACTACGTCAATCCTTTTCCTTGATGATCTGAACCAGCTGGCTTCGTTAGTCGCGTTAATCAACATGGTTGTTCCTACGTACGTTTGCTTCTCGGACACCACAAGGCCACGAGGTCGTGGCCGGCAGTGGCACTGGGTGTTAAAGCTGGACCAACGGAGCCTCGTTTTGGTTCGTGCTATCACAGCGGTAAGCTGACCTCTTCCTGCTAAGCCTCTACATGCACATGCACATGTACATGTACGTGTGCGAACGACCGTCCGCCTCTGCTGCCTGGACGGGCTGAGAGAGCTCAATGACTTGGCCGTTTGAGCGTCCGTACGCGCAGTGCTCGATTCCAGCTGATGGTTTTACCTTACCGTGCGGCTTGAGGTGTTTTGATAGGGATGTTTAGATCCCTGCGTTTCTGCAGGCAGTTCCGTTGGCGTTCCAGTGTTGACGGGGCAGGGTATTTGTACGAACCACTGCAATGAGCAACACTAGTGTTTACAATTTCGAGAAGTACTGAAGCATTTTCAAGTATTAGTTCAAATTCAAACAGTGTTGCTGATTACAAGGTGTACGATACTTGCCGCTATTGCATCCTGATACAGTACAGTTGCCTGGAAACTGCTCAGCAGGGTTTATCAATACCGTTTTCCTCAGTTGCATGTAGGATTTCGTTTCAAAGACCGCCATGGCGGCTTCCTCCGCGAGGGCGTGGATTTCTGGTACACCAATGACCTGCAGTAAGGTCCATCGCGTTGGAGGACAATCGAACGCGTTCCACCAAAGTTACTCTATCAAACGCACCATCAATTATTTTAACGCTACTTGTACACTACTCAAAAAGGCGGCTAGCTTGTGCACCCAGTATCGCAGTGTAAGTCGTCAACGTGTGTTGCTGTAGAAAGTTCTGCCCCTGTAAATGCTTAACCCCTTTAACCGAGGAGATCCTGGTCAACCTGGTCCTGCTGCACGAAGTCCTGCTGCTCCTCGTCTTCGTCCTGCTGCTTCGGGCTGGGAGCCTTCGTCTTCTTGAGAGGGGCGGTCGTCTTGGGAGCCTTGGTTTTCTTCAACGGGGCAGTAGTAACGGGCGTCGTGGTCTTCGGGGCCTTCGTCTTCTTCAGAGGGGCGGTCGTCACCGTAGGGGTCGAAGCCTTGGGCTTCTTCGTCTTGGGGGCGGGCGTGATATCGCTCTGGGCGGTGTACTCGTCGTCCGGGTTGGGGGACGACTGCTCGGGCGAGCCCTGCTTGGCCTGCTTCATGTCCTGGTTGATGTGGACGTCGCTGGTCGAGTACTGGCACAGCGTACCGGAAGGACCGTTTCCGATAATGCTAGGCTCGCCCTTGGGGTTGCCCTGCGACCACTGGCACACCTTGACGGCGGCCTTGCTCGACTTGACCCAAATGTTGCTGAGCGTGGCCTTGTCGCCCCAGTTCTTGTTGACCGTCACCACGGCGTTGGTCGGGTTCACCACGAGCACGTTCGACACGGACACCTCGCGCACCTTGGGGCCGCAAGTGCCGCACGAACGGTAGAGCTTGCTGACATCCTCGCCGTAGAAGCCATCGATGATGACCTTGCCCAGGCCGTTGTGCTGGATGACCTTGTCGTCGGCGTAGCGAGCGCCGCCACCAATGACCTTGGACACACTCGAGGCCGAGCCGCCCTTGATGCTGAGCGCGTCCTCGCACACGTCGTCCCACCACACGTTCTCGATGGTGCAGTCTTGCTGGTCGCAGTGGACGCCCTCCATTTGGTTCTTGCCGATGATGACGTTCTTGAGGTGACCGCCGGCCTCCACGAAGAACACAGCGGTGTCCCACTTGCTCTCGGACTGGCCGTTGCACTTGACGTTGGAGCGCTCGAACGTCTGCATCTTGCCGTCAAACACCTCGCCAGCCTTGACCGTGTACACCTTGTCGAACTGCACGAGGCCCTTGCTGGAGGGCCACGAGCCGTCGGGCAGGGACGCGGCCGAAGCGGTCGCAATGAGGGCAGCAGTCGCAGCGAAGTACTTGAACATTGTGGTTGACAGCGATGTATTTATTGATGAGGTGCTTGGGCGCTTGCTGCGCTGATGGCAAATTGATTAATGAAGAGTGGTCGGGGCTGGTCGATTAACGTGGTGTCCGTGACTTGCGATCAGTGCTTCGATGCGCCAGCGGCCGAACGTGGAGACTGAAGAGCTGGGTCGACAGTTGTTTTCTAGCAGTCATGCTGCTGCGTGGGGTGCACTGCGAGCGGCTGCTTCTCGTTCCCATTTCAAATCCATCGCAACGTTCCGTGCCTGTCAACTTGGTGTTTTGTAAAAAAGTTGACGTTTTTTACTGTCCGAAACTTCAGGGCCGCAAACAGTCAAATTGTTGATATGCGCTACATGCCACGCGGTTCCAAACCAAGGTTTGAGAGAGAACGTGTGCACCCTGCCAGCGGTTGACTGGCTGCAGAACCACGATGTGTCTTCGAGATCCAGCTTCTTATACTGTACTTCAAACGAAGTACGTTGTGGTTAGTAGTAGCAGATCGAGTTAAGTCAGGCCACCTTAATTGATAACTGTGTCGAGTCTACAGGGACAATCGCCGAGTTTCATTCTGACCTTAGTGCAGTATTGTTGCATTTAGAAAAACGCCGATAAGATGAGCTTTACACGTGCTTCGAGCAGTGGGAGTTTAGACCACCTTTGATTGACGTTCGAAAGGGTAACCGATAAATTAGGTCAAATGGCATAGTTGGTCACGTCGTTAGGTCACGTGACCTAATTACAGTTGGTCACGTACGTAATGAATGAGATGTATTATGTGTTATGCTCACTGCCCTCTTCATACTGCGCGGTCGCGTCTGTGATGTAGGTGTCGGAGGCTCTCTACGTCTCGCCGTCGTACTCAAAGGAGTGATCCGGCTGCATGTACTCGCTGTCCTCGCCGGGTTCCACGTTCTCGTCACCCGTCGAGGACATAGCGCTGCTGTATGGTTCCGAGTCCGCGTCAGCATCGACAATTTCACCCTCACCGTCGCTGCTGGCTGGCGAGTCGACGATGTCGTTCACCTCTGGCAGCTTTGGCTGTCTTGGTAGCACGAATCCTGTAAGCTCAGGTGGCTTGGCTATCCTGGGATGACAGTCGTCCGTTGCGCAACGTACTCGCGAGCAAGGTTCTCTAGCGAAGTCACGAAAGTTTTCATGGGTGGATGAGCATTAAACCGCTTGTTTAGTTCACGGTGAAATCGCTCTAATGGGTTGTTCGTCCGGCTGATGATGTCACGCCTCATGCCGAACACATTCCAGAATTCCGGCGGGTACGTCTCCAACCAAGTCCGCTGAAAGTAGCTCCAAAACGTTCGCCACTTGCTGCGAGAGTACTCCAGACCTTTCACCTCACACACGCTGCGAATCTTGGCGTTCACCCAAGCGATTCCCTGCACAGCAATTTTGGTGGGATCAATGACGGTAAGTATGTCAAAGACATTATGCGACATAGCAACCTTGATTTCACCAACTGGTAGCCCAATGCTTTTCATCTTGCGACGGCATGCCTGTTTAAAATGAAACAGGCACCCGATAATGGTGACGTCAGGAAAGAACTCGCGAAGTGCTCCAATCAGTGAACTCTCAAAGTCACACACCACATCTTTCGGAACCAGTTTGCTCCCCATAGTATCTTGTACACATTGCAGCAGTCTGACGTAGGATTTTCTCGTCATAGATGTAGTTGCCGCATGCAGGACAGGGAGAAACAGCTTGCTGGAAAGATCATAGATCATAATTGTGACACACTGCTTGTAGTCGACGGGGGCACATCTAAACGTGCCGTCGATAAACCACGACAAGTTTTCGAAGCAGAGCAAATTCAAAAGCGTAGGATGAGCCCACGCAGTTATCTGATCGATGCCATTTGCATCCTTTGGCGGCTTCTTCAGCGCCTTGACGTCATCGTGCCAGGCATACTGAAACTGGAAGAAGCCTTGGTGCAATCCTTTAATCTTGGTCAGTCGGGGGTTCGTCATGATACTGGCTCGGCCGTGACTGGAATCGTGGCCCCAAGCTTCTTGCACACGGTTTTTGACGGATTTCTCCGATACGCCGCGAACCGGAGCCCCATCGTTCATGTAGAACTTGTCCACAATAGCCATCCATATTTGCCTCTGAGTGAGAGTCGTTTGAGTAGCAAGTTTGTCGACCTCCTCCATGATGTCGTTCGAAGCATCTATGGCGTGATCGCCTGGGTTCACCGTTGCTCCTCGGAGAGCAGGACCAGCACGGCATGTATGAGCCTCCATGCTGCTGAAGTCAAACGCCATCGTACTCGCGTAGAATGCAAATTGCGCAGGACAGGGGGAACGATATGAGCTGCAGCGATACGATATCTTGTTTGAAGTTCCGTTAGCTCGAACAAAAGAGTATCCCTGATAGTACAGTTTAGTACGTCCGTCCCGAGGCTTGGACGCTTGTTGCGAACGTGACAGACTCGTCGAGGTCTGAGTGTCCACATTGGACAGTGGCGTGGATAGCGCTGGTCGTGGGATGCCCACCAGCGCAGGCGTGTCTGGTTCCGTATCGCGAATCCCTATCAGAAGTCCATGCCGAGTCACGACGGCTGCGGACACGTCGCTATCAGGGACGTCACTCGATGCGTGGTTGTTTCGGCGTGTTGAACGCGACGTCGGCGCCTGTGTTCCTGCCCGTAACTCTTGGGAAGCCAAGATGGCGTCGGACAGCTCTCTTTCAAGAACGTCACTCGTCGCGCGACTGCTTCGACGAGTCGGACGCGAAGTCGGGGCAAATCAAGATTGCCCACGACGACCAGGAGAACGAGATGGGGCTGGGTCTGGGGAAGACCTAGAGGCTCCTCCACGACCGCCTCGGCGCCGAGCCATCTTGGGTTACATTAGTGGTTGGCGCGTGACTTGAAGGCTGTGTTTGTGAAGGGAGAAGTCCCAATGGCCCACTGGTCGCATGCTTTCTATTGGATCATGTTGGTTTCAAAAACCCCAGAGCTTAGGACAGGTACAACGGCCAGAAATAGCTACTCGGCATGTTGTACTTTACCGTAGTAATGAAGGGAACAACTTGGGTGATGCTGGGGTGCTAAAGCTTGTTCTAGCAGCTTCACGTGACCAAGTGGTTTGGTCACGTGACCTAAGTGCCAAATGTGTGACCTATCCGTGATCTATCTTCAAGATTTGGCCTTGACCAAGTTTGCGATTTGACCTAATTTAGTCGCTCCCGTTCGAAAGCGTATTGTCTGCGCTGTCCTAGAGCGAGCACGCACACCCCTCAGCCGCCTGACCGCAACAGAGTGAAACCCCGAAAGAGCGTGTGAGGCCCGTTTGGTGACGACAAGACGCGGAAAAGTGTCAGTGACTCCGCTCCCTAACGAGATGCATTGCGACGATAACACGGATCCCCCCCACAGATTTACGAGTGCGAACCCACACTTCATGGCATTTGAGACGCGGCCTCTGCCGTTCATGCTCTTCGCGACTCCGGTGCGTTCATAAGGCCCTCCTCAAGAAAACAAAAGACGTACTAAACATTACATGTACTACCCGATTGGAACCAAACGCCAATGCTCTTAGCAACGCAGGGCTTTTCGTGAAGATTCTAAGAAACCTTGTTGTCGCTACGTCGATCCTGTTCCTTGACAGCTGGCTACGTTAGTCGCGTTAATCAACGGAGTTCCTCCTATGTCTGCTTCTCGACCACCACAAGGTCACGAGGACGTGGCCGCTGGTTGCCCTCGGTGTGAAAGCTAGACCAACGCGGCCTCGTTGATGTCGTTTTACTTATCACAGCGCTAAGAGCAGGGTGCTCTACAGTAGATGTGGCAATGTGTGCAGAAAAAACACCGAGTGCCTCATTCAAGGTTCCGGAGTAAGGCATTACTTAGGAGAGAAATCTAATAGAATGCAATGCAAGCAATAAGACAACAGTTACATGGGCCAAACTGGTACAACACAATATAGTGACTTATATTGGCGCTGCCACAAAATCTTTTGAGCGAAACAAAAGCTTCAACGTTGGTTGCAATCAAGGATGTGCCACCTATCGTTGATACAGGCTGTGTGCTGTAGTTGAAATCATGCATTAGTGCAATGCAGGGAAGAAGTGCAGGCCGGTCGACATGCCTGCAGCGGAATGTGTGGCATGTATAATTAACGTGTACCACACCAAACATATGTGGGCAAATTCTCATTAAATAACAACTTGCGGCAACTTTCCGATACAACTTACAGACACGACAGCAACACATGAAAGCATGCCGGTGTGCCCAACTGAAGTCAAAAGCTGAGGAAGTCAAAAGTTGAATGAACACACAACACACTAACGAGCTGCTACTGTCTGCCATCAGCGTTGTAGCAAGTCTCATGTCGCCTGCTTGCCGGCGGGTCGTACAAGCTCAGGCATCTCGATTTTATGGACACCTTGGAGACACTTAGCTCGATCAGTGTCTGTGCATGTCCTACACATATGAAAAACACCAGATGACCGACGGAGACTCAACTGACGTCTCCGCGGCGGAGGGACCCTCGCGGGGCTCCAATTAGATTGCTCGTCTTCGTCTCGTTCGTCACCCGATCACCGTTCGTCCATCGACACTAGGTCGTCCGTCACCGCTCACCATCGCTCACACTTGCTCGTCCACCGCTCGTCACTAGAACGCAAATGCAACTACTCGACCATCACTAGCAAACTACGAACTAAACTGCTGCGACGCTCACTTAGCCACCGGGAATACGCCCGCCCGCGCCTACACGTACCTCGTGCAGCCATCAGCAAACTCGAGCCACAGCTCTACCGCGCGGACCCTACCAGCAACTTCGTCCATCGCCCGCACGTGCTCCACCACCAGCCACATCCGTCTACTGTTCCTCGACGCTCGCCGTCAACCGTCCACCGTTGCCGTCGTCATGTACTGCTCTCTGCTTGTCCTGTTCGCTACCGTCTCTCGCTTGTCCTGTTCGCTACTCGCCTAATTCTGGACTGACTTCCATTTGGACCTCTTGCACTGCTGCAAATCCCTCAGCTCCCTCGCGTGGTCCACACTGACGTGCTCAACTTCAAGCCCCGATCTTCATACATTCTAGGCCAGATGTACCAGTTAGACCTGTTACAGCGTCATAATTTGTGATTCAATATTGTTAAATACGCACAAAAGTAATGAATAAGATCTCTGTGAAACCAACTACTCACGACCCAGCTGCTGCTTCTTACCGTTGTTTGCGCCTCCTCCACTTCCCACTTATCGTGCTAATAGAACTAAGTACTGGTCGTACCAAGTACGAGCTGCGTAGATTGACTGTGAAGTGGATTTTTTTCTCCTACCGATTCGTTATGTTGCCAAATAATTTTCGCGCCCGTGAGCAAAGTAGCGCCCTGAACCTCGCATGCAGAGCTATAAGAACATACTGCACCACCAACAAGCGGTGCAACGACATACCGATAAACAGTTCACTGAGTCGCTTCACGGCAATTGTAACAGTAGCGACAGTGGACGGAGGGAGGATTAAAACCACGTAGAAAAGGGATTACATGTACTTCCGAGTGTATCATTCATTCGGATTACCAGCACATAGTATTTTAATACAGATATTACCTGCGCGTAGGGCTCACCTGGGAGCTTGGCGCCCCTCTCTGCTACTGCAACGACACCTTCACTAGCCCCTACAGCTAGCGCACTAGCCCCTACAGCTAAGCAAAAACAAAAAGGATGAGGTGGTGAGAGCCGTTTTGGGCCTCTCCAGTGGTTCCCTGTAATACCTACGCCAATAGCGTTTAGACCTCCAGCGTTAAGATATTGGCTAGCCGAGTGGCTCTGCGACCCATGCGGGGGCATTATAGAGGTGACGTACGATCGATGCGGGAGTAGAGTTAGATTCATGTGCATCTCAGGTCGTACCTGTTGTGTGTGTCACTCATCACATCGGCAGTCACAATGGAACAGTTCATTACTGTACCAAACCGAAGCTGACGGAAGCTGCACCGTTGGTAGCAGGTATCATGGTACACTGGAAGCCTTCCAAAACCGATTAAACACCTGTATAAACGGATTTGAGAAAACTTATTCTGATGAGACGTAAATTACGTCTGAATAAACGAAGGGTCACTTCGCCCCCTCATTGTGCAACTACATAAATTTTAACTTTATTAAAGTAAACACATCTCTCATTTAGCAACTTGAAGGCATAAAGCCCGACCTCACATATATCGACCTCTGCACATTTTATATTTAGAGATGAATTTAGAGAAACATTTTATGTCGATGAAATGCAGGTTTTGGAAGGCTCCCATTAAGCTACATCAGCTCTTGCTTCACACTGCCCAATAGCAGCGTCCAAAGCGCATGTTGTACCAATTGATAGTCCTTCACGAAGCCAGCCAACGCCAACAAATCCTCGATGTGTTTTTTTAGACATGCCACCTGGTAATCTACGTGGAGCTAATCCGTTCCAGCAAACTACGTGGGGTTAATCCGTTTAGTACGCGGAACTAATCCGCAACCCTCGATTGCTGCTCAATCGCGAAAATCCTGGCTCGCTGTGTTGTCGCTAAGCTTACAGAAGAATATGCGCCTCTCATGATTAATCCATCCAGTCTTTTATTGATGCCCCCGTGTGTCGCCCATATTAACCCTTCCCCACCAGTAGCACGAAACAAAGTATCTTCGCTTCAGATGTACTACTACGGATTTTACTAGTTCATGAACCAGCGCGAGGAGTGGTAGTACTCGTCGAAGTTGTCGGCAGCACTCGCCCGTACGCTGTCAAAGTCCAACTCGAGGAAGCTGACAGGTTCACAGAGCTTGCGGCTAGAGGGAACTGTCCTCAACCTCCGTATGTTGAGCGGCGTTAACCGAATAGGAGCAGCTAGGGGAGGAGACATTGTTCGGCGGCTGGCAACCTCGGGCAGGTCTGTGAGCCCGTCTCCATGCCACAGTAACCCGAAATGTACACATGCAGTGAGCGGCAGCCCTTCCTGTGGACACGCAGGTCTTCCGGGGTCCGCTCCACGGCCAAGGCACCACACGCACTGGCGCCACAGCCCTCATGGTCACTAGCCATGATCCCCGCTAACCTATGCATGTAACCTCATTATCGCTCTGCTTGTCCGTGTCTTACCACTGCTTTACGTTGGTGCTTCGCCGTCCCGTCGACGCAGAACGAAGCACTTCATAACCCGTCTGGTGTTGGGTGAGGCCGGCACTCTGCTGCCGCAGTACCCCACGCGTAGATCGTGTTAGCTGCTTATCTCCTCAACCTGGCAGACTCGCAACTGAGAGCTGGGCGTGCAGCCGCGCACCCAAAGCTCCGCTTAGACTAGCCTTCACTATCGCTGACCTAATCTAACTATAGGCTTGGCAGCCACCGCCAGGGGAACTCTTCGCACGAGATCCTCTTCGACGGCGACTCTCTGTCGTCGCTTCTCCGCGGCTGGTTTCTCTCGTCTTGATGTCGTTGTCCTCGTCCGCATACAATCTTCCTCATCACCCATTGACGTGTCGTCCCTCCTGCTGGCCGGACGCCGTCGTACACATATCCACCGCTGCTTCCATCCTTTCGTGTGCTGGTGGCGCTAGACGCCTGATTCCTTCCACGCGGCTCACACTGGTCACCGTACGGTCCCCGACTGCCTAGCGTCCAGCACTCCACTCCGTCGTCTCATCCTCCTCATCACTCGCGGTCAGATCGATCGTCACTGGGGCGAGGGTGACTGGCAGTGTGGCGTGCTCCACCACTAAGAGCATGCTTTGCCTACAAAGTGAAAGTTGATGCCATCCAATCGACAAAACAAATTGCACTGTAGCAATCATTTCTTTATCGAACGCACCATCTATTATCTTCACTCTACCAACACGCTACCACATAGTTCATCTACTTCAGCTTGGGCACAACCACACTCTAGCTCACAAGTGTAGGTCGTCGTCAACGAATTCAGTCTTCGTTGATGTGGACGTCGCTCGACGTGTACTTGCAGAGCTTGCCCGACGGGCCGTCGCCCAGGTTGGACGGCGTCTTGCTGCCCTGCGACCACTGGCACACCTTGACGTCGTTCCTGCCGTTGGTCGTCTTGACGCGGATGTTCTTGAACGAGGCCTGGTCGTTGTAGTTCTTGTTGACCGTGACGACGCTCACGAGCGGGTCGATGGCGAACACGTTCTCCACCGTGACGGTGCGCGGGATGTTGCCGCACGTGCCGCACGAGCGGTAGAGCTTGCCGAACTCCTGCGCGAAGAAGCCGTTGATCTTGACGGTGCCGTAGCCGTTGTGCTGCACCACCTTGTCCGAGGCGTAGCGCGCGCCGCAGTTGGTCACGGTGGTCACGCTCGAGGCCGAGCCGCCCTTGATGCTGAGCGCGTCCTCGCACACGTCGTCCCACCACACGTTCTCGATGGTGCAGTCGTGCTCGTCGCAGTGGACGCCCTCCTTCTGGTTCTTGCCGATGATGACGTTCTTGAGGGTGCCGCCGGCCTCCACGAGGAACACGGCCGTGTCCTTCTGGCCCTCGCCGCCCGAACACTTGATGTCTGACCGGTCGTACGTCTTCATCTGGCCGTCGAACACCTCACCGGCCTTGACCACGTACGGCTTCTTGAACCGGACCGTGCCCTTGCTGGCGGGCCACGTGCCGTCCGGGATCGACGAGGTCGAGTTGGTGGTGGGGGCGGTTTGTTGAGTGGGGTCGTCGACACTGGGGCCGGTCTGCTGCTGAGTGGGATCCTCGACGCTGGGGGTGTTGGTAGCGGGCTTCTTCGTCTTGGGGGCCTTGGTCACCTTGGGGGCCGTCGTCTTCTTCGACTTGGGGGCCGGGGTCTGGGCCGTGTAGTCGTCGTCGCCTTGGGTCGGGTCCTCAGCCGGAGCCGTCTTCGCCTTGGAGATGTCCTGGTTGATGTGGACGTCGCTGGTCGAGTACTTGCACAGCGTGCCGGACGGGCCGTGGCCCAGTATGCTGGGCTCGCCCTTGGCGTTGCCCTGCGACCACTGGCACACCTTGACAGTGGCCTTGCTCGACTTGACCCAGACGTTGCTGAGCGTGGCCTTGTCGCCCCAGTTCTTGTTGACCGTCACCACGGCGTTGCCCGGGTTCACGACGTACGTGTTGGACACGGACACCTCGCGCGCCTTGGGGCCGCAAGTGCCGCACGAACGGTAGAGCTTGCTGACGTCCTCGCCGTAGAAGCCGTCGATGATGACCTTGCCCAGGCCGTTGTGCTGGATGACCTTGTCGTCGGCGTAGCGGGCGCCACCGCCGATCACCTTCGTCACGCTCGAGGCCGAGCCGCCCTTGACGCTGAGCGCGTCCTCGCACACGTCGTCCCACCACACGTTCTCGATGGTGCAGTCTTGCTGGTCGCAGTGGACGCCCTCCATTTGGTTCTTGCCGATGATGACGTTCTTGAGGGTGCCGCCGGCCTCGACGTAAAACACGGCCGTCTTCCAGCCGCTCTCGGACTGGCCGCCGCACTTGACGTTGGAGCGCTCGAACGTCTGCATCTTGCCGTCGAACACCTCACCCGCCTTGATGGTGCGCACCTCCGAGAACTGCACGAGGCCCTTGCTGGAAGGCCACGAGCCGTTCGGCAGGGTCGCGGCGGAAGTGGCCGCAACCGCGAAGGCGGCAGCTGCAACGAACGGCGCGAAGGACTTGAACATCTTGAGCCTTGAGGGGATGCTCGCTTGGTCACTTGCTGCTCAGATGGAGAATGGATTAATGAGGTTGGAGATCGATTAAAAACGCATTAGCGTGGTGGTCCCTGATCGATCACCAAGGGCCTGTGACCGTTTGTTCGGCGCGGCGGCAGTTGCTTTTCAAGGTTTCGGCGTACCATGTAGATCTCGAGTAGCAGTTGTTTTCCTGCTGCCATGCTGCTAGGGGGTGCACGGCAACATTGATGGTCTTCCCACTTGTCAGTTCCCGCGTCAAATCCGTGACGATGAAGCACGCTTGTCAACCTGACATTCTGAAGTCCACGCTTCTTCGACACTGGCGACACAACACCGCGTTTTGTTTTTTTTTGCTATTCGTAAATCAAAAGGTTGGGTCCCACCCAGAAGTGTTGGTAGGTGCACCCGCTCGCTTAGACTTGAGCAGAATATATTGTATAGGACCACCACCACCACCACTACCACCGCCATGGAGCACCTGGACTGGGGACCGGTGATTTCTACTGGATACTGTATTACCAGCTTGCTCTGCGCAGAGGCTTACAGGAGCAAGCTGTTCACCGACATTTGCGTGTGATGAACAGCAGCTGTAGACCAAATTTCACTTCCGGTTACTGATCGATGAGTACTTGCAGTGCTCATTTCACTTCCGGTTACTGATCGATGAGTACTTGCAGTGCTCGATACGTCGTTCGAGTTGCAATCCACAGCGCCAACCAGCTCTACTGTACCATTGGTTTTACATGTATCAACGGTAGACTTAGATTAATTCGCCCAACACGAAATAAAAGCGGGGTTTGTTGCCGCTACGTCTCAAATCCATTTTCCTTGAATCCGAAGCAGCTGATTCCGTTAGTCGCGTTAATCAGCTTCTCGAACACCACAAGGATATGGTCGTCAGTGGTCGACCTTTAACGCCCTATCACGGCCTCTTTTCTTGTGTGATCGTGCGTCCAACTACCATGGTATAACCGTCCCGTTATTCACCTCTGTTGCCCGAACGTACTGCATCCGAAGTTTAATTAAATCATGTACACTAAGTACAAGAGAAAATATACACTCTCCTCATGCGCTTGTAGAGAAGTGCTTGATAGCAGCTGATAAATAATAACCTTGAGGTGTTGCCTCTGGCACAATTGTGCTTTCCGATGGAAGGATGAAGCCACGTTGAAGAAGTACAAGGCGGCCGCGTACAACAAGGCGCTCGCGGACACCAATGTGCACCAAGTTGCACGCGGCCACCAGTTAGGATTAGTATGCCATTCAAGCGGGCGGTTTTCTTGGACCGGGCAACCGGTACATGTTTTGTCCCCAGCCGAACGTGGCAGTAGTGTAGATTGAGCAGTTCGTTCTGTCCAGTTAGCAGCCATCGCAACCGTCACGACGCGCTCCACCGCAGGCCCGGCAGCATGCACTCACGACTCATCTCGACACCCACCACAACCACTCCCTAAAGGGGCTCGCCTTCACTAATCCAGAACGACTGCGTGCCCCCAACGTGCTTTAGTATGTTCAGTGGAATTATGTGTTTCCAAGCGCAGCAGGGAAAGTCCCAGTTTATTAAATAAGTGAAAGCATTCGATGATGTTCTAAGAGGGGCCCTGTGGGTGACCCCCGACTACCTCCATCACTACATCCCCTGGAAACCCCTAAGTCACCCCCCTAATGGAACTCCCGATAAACCTCGGCAACTGCATCCCCTCAAACCGCCGCAACCGACCAACTAGGAAAAGTCTAGGGTAACTCACCTAGACGTCAAAGTGCCAGCTTCTAGCAGGCTCCGACATAAGTGCCGAAATATACGCCACCAGATCAAGTACCTGGGACCTTCTCTCTCTTCGATGATGTTCTAATGCTGCCGTTTTCCTATTGCGGCGAACGAAGACTTGTCCCCACCCGAAGAATACATGTACATGATCTCCTCCTTCAGCAGCACGAAGCGAAGTGTCTTCGCTTCGGATGTACTACTACGGATTTTACTAGTTTATGAACCAGCGCGAGGAGTGGTAATTCTCGTCGAAGTGAAAGTTGATGCCATCCAATCGACAAAACCAATTGCACTGTAGCAATCATTTCTTTATCGAACGCACCATCTATTATCTTCACTCTACCAACACGCTACCACATAGTTCATCTACTTCAGCTTGGGCACAACCACACTCTAGCTCACAAGTGTAGGTCGTCGTCAACGAATTCAGTCTTCGTTGATGTGGACGTCGCTCGACGTGTACTTGCAGAGCTTGCCCGACGGGCCGTCGCCCAGGTTGGACGGCGTCTTGCTGCCCTGCGACCACTGGCACACCTTGACGTCGTTCCTGCCGTTGGTCGTCTTGACGCGGATGTTCTTGAACGAGGCCTGGTCGTTGTAGTTCTTGTTGACCGTGACGACGCTCACGAGCGGGTCGATGGCGAACACGTTCTCCACCGTGACGGTGCGCGGGATGTTGCCGCACGTGCCGCACGAGCGGTAGAGCTTGCCGAACTCCTGCGCGAAGAAGCCGTTGATCTTGACGGTGCCGTAGCCGTTGTGCTGCACCACCTTGTCCGAGGCGTAGCGCGCGCCGCAGTTGGTCACGGTGGTCACGCTCGAGGCCGAGCCGCCCTTGATGCTGAGCGCGTCCTCGCACACGTCGTCCCACCACACGTTCTCGATGGTGCAGTCGTGCTCGTCGCAGTGGACGCCCTCCTTCTGGTTCTTGCCGATGATGACGTTCTTGAGGGTGCCGCCGGCCTCCACGAGGAACACGGCCGTGTCCTTCTGGCCCTCGCCGCCCGAACACTTGATGTCCGACCGGTCGTACGTCTTCATCTGGCCGTCGAACACCTCACCGGCCTTGACCACGTACGGCTTCTCGAACCGGACTGTGCCCTTGCTGGCGGGCCACGTGCCGTCCGGGATCGACGAGGTCGAGTTGGTGGTGGGGGCGGTTTGTTGAGTGGGGTCGTCGACACTGGGGCCGGTCTGCTGCTGAGTGGGATCCTCGACGCTGGGGGTGTTGGTAGCGGGCTTCTTCGTCTTGGGGGCCTTGGTCACCTTGGGGGCCGTCGTCTTCTTCGACTTGGGGGCCGGGGTCTGGGCCGTGTAGTCGTCGTCGCCTTGGGTCGGGTCCTCAGCCGGAGCCGTCTTCGCCTTGGAGATGTCCTGGTTGATGTGGACGTCGCTGGTCGAGTACTTGCACAGCGTGCCGGACGGGCCGTGGCCCAGTATGCTGGGCTCGCCCTTGGCGTTGCCCTGCGACCACTGGCACACCTTGACAGTGGCCTTGCTCGACTTGACCCAGACGTTGCTGAGCGTGGCCTTGTCGCCCCAGTTCTTGTTGACCGTCACCACGGCGTTGCCCGGGTTCACGACGTACGTGTTGGACACGGACACCTCGCGCGCCTTGGGGCCGCAAGTGCCGCACGAACGGTAGAGCTTGCTGACGTCCTCGCCGTAGAAGCCGTCGATGATGACCTTGCCCAGGCCGTTGTGCTGGATGACCTTGTCGTCGGCGTAGCGGGCGCCACCGCCGATCACCTTCGTCACGCTCGAGGCCGAGCCGCCCTTGACGCTGAGCGCGTCCTCGCACACGTCGTCCCACCACACGTTCTCGATGGTGCAGTCTTGCTGGTCGCAGTGGACGCCCTCCATTTGGTTCTTGCCGATGATGACGTTCTTGAGGGTGCCGCCGGCCTCGACGTAAAACACGGCCGTCTTCCAGCCGCTCTCGGACTGGCCGCCGCACTTGACGTTGGAGCGCTCGAACGTCTGCATCTTGCCGTCGAACACCTCACCCGCCTTGATGGTGCGCACCTCCGAGAACTGCACGAGGCCCTTGCTGGAAGGCCACGAGCCGTTCGGCAGGGTCGCGGCGGAAGTGGCCGCAACCGCGAAGGCGGCAGCTGCAACGAACGGCGCGAAGGACTTGAACATCTTGAGCCTTGAGGGGATGCTCGCTTGGTCACTTGCTGCTCAGATGGAGAATGGATTAATGAGGTTGGAGATCGATTAAAAACGCATTAGCGTGGTGGTCCCTGATCGATCACCAAGGGCCTGTGACCGTTTGTTCGGCGCGGCGGCAGTTGCTTTTCAAGGTTTCGGCGTACCATGTAGATCTCGAGTAGCAGTTGTTTTCCTGCTGCCATGCTGCTAGGGGGTGCACGGCAACATTGATGGTCTTCCCACTTGTCAGTTCCCGCGTCAAATCCGTGACGATGAAGCACGCTTGTCAACCTGACATTCTGAAGTCCACGCTTCTTCGACACTGGCGACACAACACCGCGTTTTGTTTTTTGCTATTCGTAAATCAAAAGGTTGGGTCCCACCCAGAAGTGTTGGTAGGTGCACCCGCTCGCTTAGACTTGAGCAGAATATATTGTATAGGACCACCATCACCACCACTACCACCGCCATGGAGCACCTGGACTGGGGACCGGTGATTTCTACTGGATACTGTATTACCAGCTTGCTCTGCGCAGAGGCTTACAGGAGCAAGCTGTTCACCGACATTTGCGTGTGATGAACAGCAGCTGTAGACCAAATTTCACTTCCGGTTACTGATCGATGAGTACTTGCAGTGCTCATTTCACTTCCGGTTACTGATCGATGAGTACTTGCAGTGCTCGATACGTCGTTCGAGTTGCAATCCACAGCGCCAACCAGCTCTACTGTACCATTGGTTTTACATGTATCAACGGTAGACTTAGATTAATTCGCCCAACACGAAATAAAAGCGGGGTTTGTTGCCGCTACGTCTCAAATCCATTTTCCTTGAATCCGAAGCAGCTGATTCCGTTAGTCGCGTTAATCAGCTTCTCGAACACCACAAGGATATGGTCGTCAGTGGTCGACCTTTAACGCCCTATCACGGCCTCTTTTCTTGTGTGATCGTGCGTCCAACTACCATGGTATAACCGTCCCGTTATTCACCTCTGTTGCCCGAACGTACTGCATCCGAAGTTTAATTAAATCATGTACACTAAGTACAAGAGAAAATATACACTCTCCTCATGCGCTTGTAGAGAAGTGCTTGATAGCAGCTGATAAATAATAACCTTGAGGTGTTGCCTCTGGCACAATTGTGCTTTCCGATGGAAGGATGAAGCCACGTTGAAGAAGTACAAGGCGGCCGCGTACAACAAGGCGCTCGCGGACACCAATGTGCACCAAGTTGCACGCGGCCACCAGTTAGGATTAGTATGCCATTCAAGCGGGCGGTTTTCTTGGACCGGGCAACCGGTACATGTTTTGTCCCCAGCCGAACGTGGCAGTAGTGTAGATTGAGCAGTTCGTTCTGTCCAGTTAGCAGCCATCGCAACCGTCACGACGCGCTCCACCGCAGGCCCGGCAGCATGCACTCACGACTCATCTCGACACCCACCACAACCACTCCCTAAAGGGGCTCGCCTTCACTAATCCAGAACGACTGCGTGCCCCCAACGTGCTTTAGTATGTTCAGTGGAATTATGTGTTTCCAAGCGCAGCAGGGAAAGTCCCAGTTTATTAAATAAGTGAAAGCATTCGATGATGTTCTAAGAGGGGCCCTGTGGGTGACCCCCGACTACCTCCATCACTACATCCCCTGGAAACCCCTAAGTCACCCCCCTAATGGAACTCCCGATAAACCTCGGCAACTGCATCCCCTCAAACCGCCGCAACCGACCAACTAGGAAAAGTCTAGGGTAACTCACCTAGACGTCAAAGTGCCAGCTTCTAGCAGGCTCCGACATAAGTGCCGAAATATACGCCACCAGATCAAGTACCTGGGACCTTCTCTCTCTTCGATGATGTTCTAATGCTGCCGTTTTCCTATTGCGGCGAACGAAGACTTGTCCCCACCCGAAGAATACATGTACATGATCTCCTCCTTCAGCAGCACGAAGCGAAGTGTCTTCGCTTCGGATGTACTACTACGGATTTTACTAGTTTATGAACCAGCGCGAGGAGTGGTAATTCTCGTCGAAGTGAAAGTTGATGCCATCCAATCGACAAAACCAATTGCACTGTAGCAATCATTTCTTTATCGAACGCACCATCTATTATCTTCACTCTACCAACACGCTACCACATAGTTCATCTACTTCAGCTTGGGCACAACCACACTCTAGCTCACAAGTGTAGGTCGTCGTCAACGAATTCAGTCTTCGTTGATGTGGACGTCGCTCGACGTGTACTTGCAGAGCTTGCCCGACGGGCCGTCGCCCAGGTTGGACGGCGTCTTGCTGCCCTGCGACCACTGGCACACCTTGACGTCGTTCCTGCCGTTGGTCGTCTTGACGCGGATGTTCTTGAACGAGGCCTGGTCGTTGTAGTTCTTGTTGACCGTGACGACGCTCACGAGCGGGTCGATGGCGAACACGTTCTCCACCGTGACGGTGCGCGGGATGTTGCCGCACGTGCCGCACGAGCGGTAGAGCTTGCCGAACTCCTGCGCGAAGAAGCCGTTGATCTTGACGGTGCCGTAGCCGTTGTGCTGCACCACCTTGTCCGAGGCGTAGCGCGCGCCGCAGTTGGTCACGGTGGTCACGCTCGAGGCCGAGCCGCCCTTGATGCTGAGCGCGTCCTCGCACACGTCGTCCCACCACACGTTCTCGATGGTGCAGTCGTGCTCGTCGCAGTGGACGCCCTCCTTCTGGTTCTTGCCGATGATGACGTTCTTGAGGGTGCCGCCGGCCTCCACGAGGAACACGGCCGTGTCCTTCTGGCCCTCGCCGCCCGAACACTTGATGTCCGACCGGTCGTACGTCTTCATCTGGCCGTCGAACACCTCACCGGCCTTGACCACGTACGGCTTCTCGAACCGGACTGTGCCCTTGCTGGCGGGCCACGTGCCGTCCGGGATCGACGAGGTCGAGTTGGTGGTGGGGGCGGTTTGTTGAGTGGGGTCGTCGACACTGGGGCCGGTCTGCTGCTGAGTGGGATCCTCGACGCTGGGGGTGTTGGTAGCGGGCTTCTTCGTCTTGGGGGCCTTGGTCACCTTGGGGGCCGTCGTCTTCTTCGACTTGGGGGCCGGGGTCTGGGCCGTGTAGTCGTCGTCGCCTTGGGTCGGGTCCTCAGCCGGAGCCGTCTTCGCCTTGGAGATGTCCTGGTTGATGTGGACGTCGCTGGTCGAGTACTTGCACAGCGTGCCGGACGGGCCGTGGCCCAGTATGCTGGGCTCGCCCTTGGCGTTGCCCTGCGACCACTGGCACACCTTGACAGTGGCCTTGCTCGACTTGACCCAGACGTTGCTGAGCGTGGCCTTGTCGCCCCAGTTCTTGTTGACCGTCACCACGGCGTTGCCCGGGTTCACGACGTACGTGTTGGACACGGACACCTCGCGCGCCTTGGGGCCGCAAGTGCCGCACGAACGGTACGTCCTCGCCGTAGAAGCCGTCGATGATGACCTTGCCCAGGCCGTTGTGCTGGATGACCTTGTCGTCGGCGTAGCGGGCGCCACCGCCGATCACCTTCGTCACGCTCGAGGCCGAGCCGCCCTTGACGCTGAGCGCGTCCTCGCACACGTCGTCCCACCACACGTTCTCGATGGTGCAGTCTTGCTGGTCGCAGTGGACGCCCTCCATTTGGTTCTTGCCGATGATGACGTTCTTGAGGGTGCCGCCGGCCTCGACGTAAAACACGGCCGTCTTCCAGCCGCTCTCGGACTGGCCGCCGCACTTGACGTTGGAGCGCTCGAACGTCTGCATCTTGCCGTCGAACACCTCACCCGCCTTGATGGTGCGCACCTCCGAGAACTGCACGAGGCCCTTGCTGGAAGGCCACGAGCCGTTCGGCAGGGTCGCGGCGGAAGTGGCCGCAACCGCGAAGGCGGCAGCTGCAACGAACGGCGCGAAGGACTTGAACATCTTGAGCCTTGAGGGGATGCTCGCTTGGTCACTTGCAGCTCAGATGGAGAATGGATTAATGAGGTTGGAGATCGATTAAAAACGCATTAGCGTGGTGGTCCCTGATCGATCACCAAGGGCCTGTGACCGTTTGTTCGGCGCGGCGGCAGTTGCTTTTCAAGGTTTCGGCGTACCATGTAGATCTCGAGTAGCAGTTGTTTTCCTGCTGCCATGCTGCTAGGGGGTGCACGGCAACATTGAAGGTCTTCCCACTTGTCAGTTCCCGCGTCAAATCCGTGACGATGAAGCACGCTTGCCAACCTGACAGTCTGACTGTCCGAGTGTCAGGTTGGCAAGCATTGTCAATGTCAGACTGACAGTCTGCGAGTCCACGCTTCTTCGACACTGTGTTTTGGCGATACAACACCGCGCTACGTTTTGCTTTTGAAAGGTAAGCCGTAAAATACGGTAGCAGTGCTCCCCTCTGGGAGGGAGTGGAACTGTTCCAAAATTTACACAATTCTTCATGACACAATTTGTGCAGACGATATTTGCGTCTTCGCATATTGTACTGGGTATGCAGCCGTATTTTTGTGCTCATGACACATTTTATTTTTGTGTTGTTTTTGGAAGAGTTCCAGTGCCCCATTTCGCGCGCGTCTATTGGGCACACAAAAGCTCAAACACTACTATCACCCCTACTGAAAACGCCGGTTTCTACTGGATGCACTAAACCAGCTTGTTTGCTCTAGCAGAAGCTTACAGGAGCAAGCTGTTCACCGACATTGCGTGTGGCGAATACAAGCAGCAGCTGTAAAACAAACTGCGATTACGGTACATTTCGGACCAGCTTTTCCAAAGTGATACAGGTAATAAGCACCGCTCCAGTTATTATAGTCTTTCAACACTACATGTATTATTGTTGGTCTCTCTTGCGTCCATTCAGCTGCTGGATCACACTGACGAAAGAGATCGACGTGCTTTTTATAGATGGCCATATCTGCATATTTTAATATAGCTTTAAAAAGAACCAACTACGAAACGTCTGGCTCACTCGCTACGACCGCTGGATCTGTCTGCAGCTCGCTACAGCTTTTCAGGGAAACTCTGACAGGGCTGAACTGTGCAGAAGCAAAAAAAACACTTAAGTTTATTTGCATCAAAACATGTTTTGTACCAAACGACGAGACCCCACGATAAAAAGTTGTGGTTTTGTTGCCGCTATGTCACGCGTTTTTCCTTGAAGGTCTGGAGCAAAGGTAGCATTAATCTGCTTCTCGAACACCACAAGATCATACCCTAGTCATGTTGCGGCCAACAGTAGAGTGTACACGCAGCTCACGGTGTGAGCTTAAAACACTGTGGATCGTAGTTGTGCACAATGTACTGCAGTTACGAACATGTAGTGACAGACAGTACGACGACCTAAACTAACATGTAAGTCACATGAAAAAAAATCTGAGCGTAGTGCTTGATAGAAGATCGATGGACGTTGCAGGAGTGAGCGATTTTATGAGCGCACTGCCGTTAAGATGCAATCAACTAGATACATACCATGGTATGCCGGACTTCAGTTATAGGAAAGCCCTGACGAACTATTCTACCGCTTCACACGCTTTTCAATGCGTACTCTCAAAGTAAAATATTTGGTCTTGTGACATCGTCAAATAAAAACGAGTATGGAGCAACGGCTTGAGGATTCCTGCTTCGCAGTAATTGACAATAGGGGAGCAGAACCATTTGAACATTATCGAATGCTTAATAAACTGGGGCTTGTGCCAGAGGCAACACCTCAAGGTTATTATTTATCAGCTGCTATCAAGCACTTCTCTACAAGCGCATGAGGAGAGTGTATATTTTCTCTTGTACTTAGTGTACATGATTTAATTAAACTTCGGATGCAGTACGTTCGGGCAACAGAGGTGAATAACGGGACGGTTATACCATGGTAGTTGGACGCACGATCACACAAGAAAAGAGGCCGTGATAGGGCGTTAAAGGTCGACCACTGACGACCATATCCTTGTGGTGTTCGAGAAGCTGATTAACGCGACTAACGGAATCAGCTGCTTCGGATTCAAGGAAAATGGATATGAGACGTAGCGGCAACAAACCCCGCTTTTATTTCGTGTTGGGCGAATTAATCTAAGTCTACCGTTGATACATGTAAAACCAATGGTACAGTAGAGCTGGTTGGCGCTGTGGATTGCAACTCGAACGACGTATCGAGCACTGCAAGTACTCATCGATCAGTAACCGGAAGTGAAATGAGCACTGCAAGTACTCATCGATCAGTAACCGGAAGTGAAATTTGGTCTACAGCTGCTGTTCATCACACGCAAATGTCGGTGAACAGCTTGCTCCTGTAAGCCTCTGCGCAGAGCAAGCTGGTAATACAGTATCCAGTAGAAATCACCGGTCCCCAGTCCAGGTGCTCCATGGCGGTGGTAGTGGTGGTGGTGGTGGTCCTATACAATATATTCTGCTCAAGTCTAAGCGAGCGGGTGCACCTACCAACACTTCTGGGTGGGACCCAACCTTTTGATTTACGAATAGCAAAAAAACAAAACGCGGTGTTGTGTCGCCAGTGTCGAAGAAGCGTGGACTCGCAGACTGTCAGTCTGACATTGACAATGCTTGCCAACCTGACACTCGGACAGTCAGACTGTCAGGTTGGCAAGCGTGCTTCATCGTCACGGATTTGACGCGGGAACTGACAAGTGGGAAGACCATCAATGTTGCCGTGCACCCCCTAGCAGCATGGCAGCAGGAAAACAACTGCTACTCGAGATCTACATGGTACGCCGAAACCTTGAAAAGCAACTGCCGCCGCGCCGAACAAACGGTCACAGGCCCTTGGTGATCGATCAGGGACCACCACGCTAATGCGTTTTTAATCGATCTCCAACCTCATTAATCCATTCTCCATCTGAGCAGCAAGTGACCAAGCGAGCATCCCCTCAAGGCTCAAGATGTTCAAGTCCTTCGCGCCGTTCGTTGCAGCTGCCGCCTTCGCGGTTGCGGCCACTTCCGCCGCGACCCTGCCGAACGGCTCGTGGCCTTCCAGCAAGGGCCTCGTGCAGTTCTCGGAGGTGCGCACCATCAAGGCGGGTGAGGTGTTCGACGGCAAGATGCAGACGTTCGAGCGCTCCAACGTCAAGTGCGGCGGCCAGTCCGAGAGCGGCTGGAAGACGGCCGTGTTTTACGTCGAGGCCGGCGGCACCCTCAAGAACGTCATCATCGGCAAGAACCAAATGGAGGGCGTCCACTGCGACCAGCAAGACTGCACCATCGAGAACGTGTGGTGGGACGACGTGTGCGAGGACGCGCTCAGCGTCAAGGGCGGCTCGGCCTCGAGCGTGACGAAGGTGATCGGCGGTGGCGCCCGCTACGCCGACGACAAGGTCATCCAGCACAACGGCCTGGGCAAGGTCATCATCGACGGCTTCTACGGCGAGGACGTCAGCAAGCTCTACCGTTCGTGCGGCACTTGCGGCCCCAAGGCGCGCGAGGTGTCCGTGTCCAACACGTACGTCGTGAACCCGGGCAACGCCGTGGTGACGGTCAACAAGAACTGGGGCGACAAGGCCACGCTCAGCAACGTCTGGGTCAAGTCGAGCAAGGCCACTGTCAAGGTGTGCCAGTGGTCGCAGGGCAACGCCAAGGGCGAGCCCAGCATACTGGGCCACGGCCCGTCCGGCACGCTGTGCAAGTACTCGACCAGCGACGTCCACATCAACCAGGACATCTCCAAGGCGAAGACGGCTCCGGCTGAGGACCCGACCCAAGGCGACGACGACTACACGGCCCAGACCCCGGCCCCCAAGTCGAAGAAGACGACGGCCCCCAAGGTGACCAAGGCCCCCAAGACGAAGAAGCCCGCTACCAACACCCCCAGCGTCGAGGATCCCACTCAGCAGCAGACCGGCCCCAGTGTCGACGACCCCACTCAACAAACCGCCCCCACCACCAACTCGACCTCGTCGATCCCGGACGGCACGTGGCCCGCCAGCAAGGGCACAGTCCGGTTCGAGAAGCCGTACGTGGTCAAGGCCGGTGAGGTGTTCGACGGCCAGATGAAGACGTACGACCGGTCGGACATCAAGTGTTCGGGCGGCGAGGGCCAGAAGGACACGGCCGTGTTCCTCGTGGAGGCCGGCGGCACCCTCAAGAACGTCATCATCGGCAAGAACCAGAAGGAGGGCGTCCACTGCGACGAGCACGACTGCACCATCGAGAACGTGTGGTGGGACGACGTGTGCGAGGACGCGCTCAGCATCAAGGGCGGCTCGGCCTCGAGCGTGACCACCGTGACCAACTGCGGCGCGCGCTACGCCTCGGACAAGGTGGTGCAGCACAACGGCTACGGCACCGTCAAGATCAACGGCTTCTTCGCGCAGGAGTTCGGCAAGCTCTACCGCTCGTGCGGCACGTGCGGCAACATCCCGCGCACCGTCACGGTGGAGAACGTGTTCGCCATCGACCCGCTCGTGAGCGTCGTCACGGTCAACAAGAACTACAACGACCAGGCCTCGTTCAAGAACATCCGCGTCAAGACGACCAACGGCAGGAACGACGTCAAGGTGTGCCAGTGGTCGCAGGGCAGCAAGACGCCGTCCAACCTGGGCGACGGCCCGTCGGGCAAGCTCTGCAAGTACACGTCGAGCGACGTCCACATCAACGAAGACTGAACACTTGTGAGCTAGAGTGTGGTTGTGCCCAAGCTGAAGTAGATGAACTATGTGGTAGCGCGTTGGTAGAGTGAAGATAATAGATGGTGCGTTCGTTCGATAGGGAAATCATGCCTGTGCAATTGGTTGGGTCAGTTATATTTCGGGAAAATTCCGGAATGTGATACAAAATGAAAATTTGTTCTTCTTCTCAGTTTCAGCGGCATTTGCTAGAACATTGGGCCGCGATATTGTTACCTCCAGCGGCGACATGAGGAGCAAGGGCCTTACTGTAAGGCATCCATGCAGTCGCCTTCATGCAGCGCGGGCAGTGTCGCTCAAGCGACGCAGAAGGCCACCACACTCAGGCAGTACAACTGGGCAATGCCTACACCGGCCCCGCCTTTACCACGTTTACCTAGTGCTACACTGACACAATTGATGCATCAGCACCGTGCATCGTATTAACGGACTGCCTGCTATCGATGGCCAAATGCAGTTGGGAGCCCTCTCCTCCGAGGAAGCCGCGCCGCGCTACGTGTCGGCGCGCGCCCCGCCGGCACCGGGAGCGCCTCCTAACTGCTGCACGCGCGCCGCTATGGCCGCCCGCGCTGTTGCTTGCTGCGGCCCCGCGCGCCCTGCCGGACTACGCCCGAGGCTGGAGTATGTCTGGCGGCGGCGCTGAGGAACCTGGTGGAGCCATCGGATCTGGCTGCGCCTGGCGCCACTGGCGGCGCTGCGTCGTAGTGCCAGACGTCATGTTCCGCGGGCAATGACGGCGACGGTGGCCTCGATGGGCCTCGACGATCCGGGCCCCCCGCCCGTGTCTGCCCGGCGCTCCTCGGATGCGTCCGCCCCGGTCGACAGCAAGACGCCCCCGGAGGCAAGGAGAAGACGACGACGACAAAGAAGAAGAAGCGCGAGGGCCAGGCGGAAGGCGTACATCGCCAGCTCCTTCTTGCCCAGCGCTTCCTCCTCCTCCGACGATGAAAAGCCAACCGCAACCGTTCCAGCGCATCGCATCGCACCATCGTCACCCCCGCGCCCGTCCTCGGAGGTCAAGCCATCGTTCTCGGCGTCGCGCAGGAACAGGCGCAACACTGTTTGGGCCCGATCCCGATCCTCCGACTCGAGCGTCAGCTACGACGCGGAGGAGAAGGCAGAAGCGGTCGTCGAGGCGCCGCCTGACAGGGAGACGATGGACGTGCCGCTGTGGTCCTGTACACCGCTCTCGAACGACATCGACGCCTCGGACCCAACTCGACCGAGACGACGCTGGGACTGACGCAAGGGAGAAGAGAATCGACGCTTTTGGAAAGCTCGGCCAGACGCTAAGTGGGGCCCCCAGAAAACGCTTCGCTACCTGGTGGCCTTTTCACTTTTGTCGCTGCAGATCTACCAGTTGTCAGTCTTCGTGGGCATGGACGAGTTCCCCAGGGTCATCCCGGGCGGCAAAATGAAGCTACTTCGGCTATGTCGTCACGAGTGCCTCGTGAAGTAGAGACACGAAAACGCAATCCACTATGTGAAGGACAGCGAGTTCAAGATCAACCAAGGGGCGAGGTGCTGGGTACGCCTCGTGTACGTGTTCGAGGACGCTGCGCTGCGCGACTACATCAGGAGCAAGCGTGGAGCATACGCTGATGCGCTCTTGGAGTCAAACTCGCCTAATCGGAAACCGCGATTTCCTATCGGATAACGAGATCCAAGATTCGTCTATGATGCACCTGCGCCGAAGGACATCTCCGGACTCTACAATCTCCTGGGCAACTCGGAGGAGAGGGCGACGGACGAATGGTCGGAGAACAACTGCATAATGAAGGTTGGCAACTCCAGGACCAGTGTGCGAGATCGCGCCGCGGCACAGATGACGGGGGCGGCTACTTCCATGCCGGCTAGAGGAGAGTCGTCGCTCTCTTTCTATGGCGCGCTCGACCGCGACGACAGCGTGAGGGCGGAGAAGCTGGCCCACGCCAAACTCCGCTCTCTCGGATTCGGCCACGGGCCGAGCAGCGGCAAAGAGCAGTTCGTGGTTTGCCAACACAGCTATGTGCTGTTCCACGAAGTCATTGTGGAGGTGTTCAAGATCTTCCCCGTCCCGGACCAGCCAACACAAGCTTCTGGCCTGGTCAAGGCAGGCCCCGCGTCGCTGAGCGCCGTCGGCCAGGAGACAGCCCACGCAGCAGCAAATAAGGCAAAAAAGCGTCGCCGGAGTTGACGCCGTCCGGCAGACGGAGGTATTCAGGGCTCACAGGGGCCACTCGTGCATACCTAAGCAAATATCAGCTTCACACTTCACTTGCCACAAGCTTACGAGGAACGTAAGGCCGTTTACCTTACGGCGGGCTGCACCACGAAGGAAGAAACATCTAGCACTACTCCATTTTTACCTTTGGTAGGTTTTGTATCGAGTTGGCGTGGACTAGCACAAGTTGAGATGTCGAACATCCGGGTGACACCCACCCACACTCAGTGTGAGCGTTCAAGTCGCAATGGCGGCAATCGACTGTTCGTGGTCTTGGCCAAGTGGGCTTCACGTCATGCCACCAGGAGCACTGTAAATTCTCGTAAACTACCTCCGTCTGTACTCATCGAACAGACTCACAGCCGGCAACTTGCTGCCCGTACAACAGAATTCAAGCGAAATCTGCCGTTCTCCTGGCTCCGCACCGTGCTCGGATTAATATCTCTCGCCTTGGTTTTATCAGATGTGCCTCGTTCAGGCACGGGTGTTTCTAGTCTGGGAGAGATAACTCCCTTACTCCAGCCCGATGAAATGATGGTACAGCGTGGAATTATTCCGTGTTTGCAGCAACTAAAGCGGACGCTTTTAGTGGTAAAAGAACAGCGTGTGTCTGGAGCTACAAGTTCGACTCGACTTCCGTTGTGTGGCGTGCATTCGGAAAGTTCTTGTCTGTGGATCAGTTCCCTGAATGTTTTTACTACTTAAGTCAATGCGCCAACAAGACGTTCGGCAGCGATGTGGCTTTTAAGATGATCGACTCTCTCGTTGATGCTGTGACCAACACGAGGAGATCGTACGGAGCTGCTGCGTCGGGACCCGTAGGACTGACAATACGCACGGAGAGTGAGTTCATTGATCGGCTTCACCAATATATATTACCAAGAATATTTACCACGATGAACTGGCGCACGAACCAGGCTCTGTACTATTCCCCAGAGGTGCTAGCAGGAATGGATGCAAGCAGCATTTGCTTCCCTGTAAATGGGAAAAGTGTACGAACTCCACGGTTTTGCCAAGAGTTGTGGATCAACTTTAGACGGACATGCGCATCGACCGATTTTAAAGGTAGGAGTGTCGGACTGCTGTATGTTCATACAATGCAACGCCTTCGAGATGCACAAGCGCGTTTTCCCAGCTTGCTGGTGGACTTGACGTTTCTAGAAAGTCTGGAAGACTTGCAGACATGCCGAGGTGGGCTCAGCTCAGTTGGATATCGAAGGTCGGATGTGAGCACGATTATCCGTGCTCGGAATTGCAGTGGCAAGGAAGATCACAGCGCGTGTGAAACCTTGTACGTGGAGGATTATCGATACGAGGCGGGGTTCCTCTTGTCCGATGTGGTTGAGTGGTATCGCTTAATCGTAGAGCTTCGAGTAGTTGGTCAGACTTACTTCTGGCTTCGCGGGATTGGATTAATTCTGAGCTGCTATTTTGTGTTTGGATTTTCCAAAGTCGGTAAACAAGAGCGGATATTGTCTCGGGCCAATCACGCGTGTCGGTTATTCGTGAAAGTACCTGAGCAATGCGTTGTGTATGGGAGTCCGTTCCCTGTGATATGCTACGCACTTGCTCACCTGTTGGACGCTTCGCTCATGTATGAGGTCTTCAAAAGTCGCTATTCCACTCAAGCAGGCATTCTGCAAGTCGATCTCCGCTCTTTCGTTTCATACGCAGTGGTGCAGATGCGGAACGTGTGGGTTTACGCCTTGATATGGCACATGATTGTCACTATGACGACGTCACGTTGGCAGACTCGAAGCAACCGAATGCAAAATGGAGTTATCGGTGTGCCGGCATTTTTCCTCAGTGCAGTGTCAAGTACGACGTTGTTTGCACGTACCGATCAACATCCTTCCGCTCTTCAAAGATCCTACAAATACTGCGTTTGTCTAGCAATGTTGGGCGTGGCTGGGTCACTAACAATTACCAGTATAGCTCTGCGCACCGGGGACAAGGCTCGATACTGTTGGGTGGTGTAGCTATCGATCTCAAGTTTCTCGCTTGTTGTATCTTAGTCCTTGCAGCCGCGTGGATATTTCGTCTGGTGTGGCTTCGTATCCAACAGAAGAAGCTTCAAGACTCGTATCGGTATTTCCTAGCACCGACACCTGTACCGTACTCGGCCGAAGTGTTGTGGCTTACTGCAAGCATCTGCGTACGCTGCGTGAGCAGCTTGTACTGTATTCTGGACGAGCGCAGACGAATCCAACAAAAACTCCGTAAAGAGGTTGTTTATGAACATTTCTCGCGGAGCTTCCGGCTGCTGGGATGGAGCAAATTCAATGGAGTAGTCGTTTCGTCTGCTCCTCAACCTCCTTCTGACCGAAAAAGGGCAAATTTACTATAAATCCTTAACTCGGGCTTCACAGCCAGCCAGGAATATCTACCGCACCATTCAGCATCGACTGAGCTGTCTTCATTGGCGATCGGATAAAATAGAGACAAGCGTGGCATTTATGAATGCCGTGATCATGAGCGATCCGCTCGTATACTTACACATGAGGCTTGGTGTGAGCCCTTCGACCCAGCTTGCGTACTACCAATCGATCTGGCCTCCACACCGAGTTGTACTTCTGCCGGAAGTTGTGGTTGGTAGTCACAACGAGTATTCCGCTGGACTCGTGATGCTCCGCCGAGTCAACGCATCCGAATTGACATGGCCGGAACTCGTACAGTGTGGGTAACGAGGCTGCAATATCCGTGCTACACCATGCTTCCTCAAACGCTTACTAAAAACGAACCCAGCACTACCAGCGCGCATCTCGGATAATAGTAAATGTAAATATTTTTCATGTTCCTCTCAACCGCATTGCACAAGTTCTGGCCATGAAAGTTCTGTTGCTCTAACCCGGCGGAGCATCCGAAGCCCAGCAGTGTACTCATTGTGCTCACCGACTACCACGACAGGTAAGAGAACAACCCGATTGGGCCGCAAGAGTGACTGATAGTGGGCCAAATCTGTCGAGGCACCATTCCCAAATATCATGCGCAAGTACACGAGCGGATCGCTCATGACCGCGGCGTTAACGAACGCCACGTTGGCCTCGACCTCGTCCGAACGTCCACGAAGACACTTCATCTGATGCTGAATGTACCGAAATGAAGTCGCTTTACTACCACCATAAGAAGCCCGATCCGGCGTAGTCGATTGATTTTGCAAGTAAGCGGTGAAGACTAATGGAGCAATTCCTCCGTCGACACTACTCCATCGTAGGAACCGCGACGTTTGTGAAAGAAGGCGGTATAACTTATGTTTGAGTTGAAAATACTGCTGATCTCGGATGCAGAAGAAGTTTACGGTCCATTGTACGCTCATACTGGTGGAGGGCCACAAGATCCCAGCCGAGTATGGTACAGGAGTTGGTGCGAGTACACACCAATCGGAAAGGTGACGCTTCTGCATACCCTTTTTCCTGTACAAGGCGAGCGACCATAATGTAAGCGCCATCCCGACGGCTACCAGAGCGAGCAAAATGAAAATGAGAAACTTGAAATCGATTATTACTCCACCAAGGAGGACATTTCCTCGTCCTCGAGGAGCAAAATTGTACTGGTACTTGGCGGTCGTCCAAGCACGATTAGTGTTGCTTGGCAGCTGGATCATGCCCAGAACCTTAGACGATCGAAAAGATGTCTTGCGATATTGAGCAAATAATGTGATACTCGAAATCGCGCTTAGAAACAATGATGGTACCCCCATAATCCCATTATTTAGTCGGGTGCTTCGAGTTAGCCAGCGTGACGTCAGAACACCCATCGCTATATGCCACACCAGCGCGTAAACGCAAACATTCCGCATCTGTATCACGACATACGAGATGAATAGGCGGAACGGTAGGTAAAGCACCCCCGACTGAGTGAAGAACCGACCTTCGAGCACCTGGTACGTGAATGGAGCATCGAGCAAATGGGCGAGTACGTAACACAGCACCGGGAACGAACTGCCGTACACTACGCACTGCGTCGGCACCTTTATGGACAATCGCCGTGCTTTCTTCAGCCGCACCAAGATTGACATTTTCTTTTAAGACTTCGGGGTACCGTGAACGAAGTAGCAGCTCAGCATTAAGCCAATTCCTCGAAGCAAAAAGTAGCCTTGACCAACAATTCGGAGCGCCGCCAGTAGCCGATACCACTGGACAATGTCGGAGATTAACAGACCCGTTTCGTAGCGATAGTCTTCAAGATATACGGTCTCACAGGAGCTCGGAACGTCGATGTTGATGCATTTACGAGCCCGGATGACAGTGCTAACGTCCGATCGACGGAATCCTGTCCACGATAGTCCACCTCGAGACACTTGTAAATCCTCCTGGCTTTCCAGAAATGTCAAATCGACTGCCAAGTGTGGGAAGCGAGCTTCCACCTCTCGGAGACGTGCCATCGTGTGCACATACAGCAGCCCAACAGCTCTACCTTTGACGTCAGCTGGCGCGCACGATTTGTCGAAGTTGATCCAGAGCTCACTGCAGAAGGGAGGGATCTGGGTCCGGTTGCCGTTGGCAGGGAAGCAAATACTACGAGCGCTCATCGTTGCAAGTAGCGCGGGTGGGTAATAAAGCGCCTGGTTGGTTCGCCAGTTGATGTTGGTAAACCACGTAGGAAGCAAGAATTGGTGCAGACGATCGATGTACTCATTTTCGGAGCGTATTGATAGCCCAATTGGAGGAGACGCAGCTTGTACTGCATCTACAAGGGAATCGACCATCGCAAAGGCCAACTCACTGCTGAAGAATTCATCGGAGCACTTTTCGCTGTATGAAAAACGTCTGGAAATTCTTTCAAGTCCAAGAATCCTGCGAATACCCTCCAAACGATGGAAGTGGAGTCGAATTTGTAGCTCCACACGCGCGCCTTAACTGTGCCACTAGAAGCCTCAGCCTTAGTTGCCGAGAACACTGAATAATTCCAAGATGTGCCGAACCCCATCGTCTCATCGGGCTGGAGAGACGGGTAAATGTCCAAGACACTAGCCACGCCCAACCCAGAGCGAGGGACATCGGAAAATACCAACGCCAGCGAAATAATCCCGAGGACGAACTGGGGCCACGCAAGAGAGAGCTGTCGGTCGAACACTTCATCACGGGTAACAAGCTGGCGGGCGAGGGTGCCATCAATGAGGTTCGTAGAGGAATTCCGTTCTTGTGAAGCTAGTTGATACCTCTTGATGTAGCGGGAGAGCCACGTGGATAAAATGGCGGGCACTCGATCATCTTCATCTCGAGTGGGAGCAGGAGCGGGTGCTATCCGGTTTGACGACATTCTCATTCGTCTTGAGTCCAAAAGTGGCATATATAACAAGGATATCAATCCCCCATACAAATTTCGATCAGCACCACTTTACTGCCGTCTTCGAGCAAGGCTAAGTGCTTCAAAATGTTAAGAAATATTTAAGAAAAAAAATATTGTGGCGCTTCGTATTCATCCGCACTGCACAAGCTCCGGCCAAGTGAGCTCCGAGGCATTCACGCGTCGAAGCAGTTTCAGTCTGCCCGTGTACTCATTGTGCTCTCCAACCACCACCACCGGCAGGAGCACGACCTGGTGCGGCCGCAACAGAGACTGATAATAGGCCAACTCAGTTGATTTGTCTCTTCCGAGCAGCGTGCGCAAATACACGATGGGGTCACTCATGAGCACCGCGTTCATGAAGGCCACGTTAGCTTCCACGTCGTCCGAGCGCCCGTGCAGACACTTCATCTGGTGCTGGATATACCGGAACGTGTTGACGTTCATCAGCGCGGACGGAGTGCTGTACTTGTACCTGTGGATCTGTAGTCGCAGCTCGGCGACTGCTAGCTGCTTTGCATGGAAGCTGGCGGTCAACGGAACGACTAGGCCTTTGCCGATCCTTGACCTTTGCCCCCGCAATTTACTCGACTGACGTTGCTGCCACTGTAGCTGCTGCTGTTGCAGCAGTTTGCGCTGCTTCTGCTCGTCTCGGATGCAGAAGAAATCACTCGTCCAATGCACACACATGCTCACAGTGGGCCACAAGACTCCAGCCGAGTACGGCACCGGGGTGGGGGCGAGGATGAACCAGTGAGAGAAGCGGTACTTGTCCCCTCCAATGATGTAGTTGATCCAGATCACACGCGTGGCCCACGCGCCAGCGATGACGAACACCAGGCAGATGAGAAACTTGAGGTCGATTATAACCCCTCCGAGCAGCACACTGCCGCTGCCTCGGTGCGAGAAGCTGTACTGGTACTTGGTCGCTACCCACGTCTTCGCTAAGTTGTCGGGCATGACCACCATACTCAAAATCTTCGACGAGCGGAATGATGTCGACCGATACTGAGCGACCAGCGTGATGCTGGAGAAGGCACTCAGTAGGAACTCGGGGACGCCGATGATGCCGCTGGTTAGCTGGTTGTTGCGCGCTAGCCAACGAGAAGTCGTGACGCTCACGATCATATGCCACACCAGCGCGTAGATCCACACGTTCCTCATCTGCACGACTGCGTACGAAATGAACGCATCCAGTTGAATATCCAACACGCCCCCCTGCGAGAAAAAGTGGCTCTCCAGTACGTCGTACGTGAACGGAGCGTCCAGTAAGTGGGCGAACACGTAGCAACTCACGGGAAATGGACTCCCAAACACCACGCACTGGGTCGGCACTTTCATGAACAAATGCCGCGCCTTACCCACGCGCGTCCAGGTTGACATGGGCTTGTGAGATTTCGGCGTGCCGTGAACAAAGTAGCAGCTTAGCATCAATCCAATGCCCCGAAGGAGGAAGTACGCCTGGCCGATAATCCGCAGAGCTGCTACGACTCGATACCACTGGACGACGTCGGAGATTAACAGACCAGTTTCGTACCGATAGTCGTCCACGTACACAGTCTCGCAAGAGCTCGGGTCGCTGCAATTGCGGGCGCGGATCACTGCACTGACATCGGATCGTCTGAATCCGAGCGACGTGAGTCCTCCTCGACACGCTTGCATGTCTTCTTGGCTCTCAAGCAGTATCAGATCAACTACCGAGGTCGGAAACCGCGACTGGATAGCACGAAGACGCTCCATCGTGTGGACGTACAACAACCCCGCACTTCGGCCTTCGAGGTCGCTCGGCGCGCACGATCGATCAAAATTTGTCCACAACTCACCGCAAAACCGCGGTGTGCGGATTCTACTACCGATGGGAGGGAAGCAAAGCGTACGCGCGTTAGACGTTGCCAGAAGCTCCGGCGAATAGTACAGCGCCTGGTTCGTGCGCCAGTTGATGTTGATGAACCAGGATGGGAATATGAATTGGTGCAATCGATCGATGTACTCGCTCTCCGTGCGTAACGTGAGCCCTACAGGCCCGGATTGTGTCCTTTTATCATCGTTCACTTTTGCAATTGAGTTCACGAGCGAATCGATCATGGTGAATGCCACGTTGCCGCTGAAAGTTTCGTCGGGACATTTACTTTCATATAAAAAGCATCCGTGAAAATTGGGTACTTTCAAGAAACTCGCCATTGCCCGCCAGGTGACCGACGTCGAGTCGAATTTGTAGCTCCACACGCGCGCCGTCGTGCTCCCGTTCAACGCTTCGTCTTTAGTCGATGCAAACACGGAATAATGCCACGACGTGCCAAAACTTACCACTTCGTCGGGCTGCAGAGGCGGGTAAACTTCTTGGAGATTTGAGACGCCCACACCGGATCGGAGGACGTCGGAGAAAACTAATGCAAGCGACACGAGGCCAATGAAGAAGCGGAGCCATGAGAACGGGAGATGCCGCTCGAATACTTTCTCCCGGGCTACCAGTTGCCGTGTGTGTGTCTTCTCAATCAGAGCGGCTGGAGTAATTGTCTTCTTGGAGCTCAACTTATTTTTCTCGGCGTGACGCGAAGCCCAGCGGGATAACGCCACCAGCGCTCGAGTGCCGTCGCCTCGACTTGGCGTGACTCGAGTTGGGGACATGCTGGCGATGATTGCTGCTTGCCATACACACAAAACTGATAATAGCACAGCGTAAATTGCTTCGTTGCATCAGTCGGTCCTACTCGGGCACCTAAAAATATGGTGAATTGGCGTTCGTCCGTTTTGGTGTAATCCGGGGCATGAGGGCTTCCTTCCAGCAGCATCTAGCGCCGTGGTCCACCGCCCGCCCGCTTTATCTCTTAAGTGTACGCTGTTTCTCCGCGTGGACAACAATCTTCTCGTCCCGAGACAGGCCCTTCCGCTTGCGCACGGCCTCGATGTAGCGCCTCACGTAGTTGTGCTCGTACACGCGCTCGCCGTAGTCCTCGCGCTCCTCCTCCGTCTGTGGCTGGAAGAACGGGTCCATGTCGATGATGCTCCAGTGCGAGAAGATGAGCTGCGGGTTGCTCGCAGCGCCGGACGTCTGGATCAGGAGATCGGTGGCGAACCCGAAGCTCTCCACGACGGGCAGGTGGGCCTTCACGGTGAAGAGGGCGGTGCCGTCTGATAACTCTTCCGAGTAGATGTCGCCTCGTCGCTTGGAGATGACGCTGTAGAGCTTGCCGAGCTGCTCGGCTTGACACTGCACCGTGCACTCGTACACGGCCTCCACCAGACGAACGGGCTGCTTGACAAACGCCATGAGGCACGTGGTGCGCATGATGGAGATCACCTGTCCACTCAGCGGTCCGTACTTGCTGGCCTCGGCCTGTTCCTCCTCGGACTTGTCCTCGTCGCTCTTCTTGTCGTGGAACACCACGTCTTCGATGACGAAAGCCACGCCCCACACAGGCTCGTCGCACAAGGGTCCAGCGGATGAAGCCATTTGGAATCCGGTCACGATACTGTTCTCCAGCTTCCTGATCTGCTCAGCCTTATCCGAGTCTTGCTCCTGCACTTCCGTCGCCGACTTAGATGGGAACAGGCACCCACGCGCGTGGAAGCCCTGGATGTTGTTGATCAGCATGTTGGGGCCAACTCGTCGAGGACCGCAGCTCCAGATCTGTTTAAGTGGGAGGGACTTGAGAAAGTTATTGTCACTTGACTGGAGCGACTTCTCCAGCTTCTTCTTGAACGCTGAGACGTCCTCAGCAGCAGCTTCCACCTCGACAGACGCCTCCGTGCCGTTCGTCTCTTCGGCCGCCTTCCTACTCTGAGTCACCCGCTTCAAAAGAGCAGCGCTTTCTTCCAAGAGCTTTGCGGTCTCAAGAGGCAGAGGAAGCGCTCGTAGTTTCAACGTTAAGGTGCCGTCTGGAGTAGTTCCCAGTGCCACCTTCGGGTCGACATCTTCAATAGCTTCCACGGCGTCCTTGTCCGTTTGGTCGTCCTTAGACCCCTCCGGATTGAGAAGGTCTTTGAACACGATGTTCTCCTGGAACGAGGAGATAGTGCCATCCACAACGCTCTCTCGGAATCCGACCAATGGCTCGGAAACTTGCACCGCCACCTTAGCAAACCGCTCCTTGAGGTCCTTGATGCATCGCTCCAAGTGCAGCTCACCGAGTGCCACGATAACGTGCTCTCCAGTCTCCTGCACATGCACTTCAACAGTCGGGTCGGACCGATACAGACGCTGCAGACCGGCCTCCAAGGCGCCAAAGTTGCGCGGGTCTTCCGGCTCCACCGCGACGCGGACAATCGGCTTCGCTTGGTAGGGCATCTTGGTCAGTGACGGACACGCCAGTGTCGACGACAGCGTCGCCGTCTTTAGCACATGCTCCTGCAGCCCCACCATGCCCACAATGTTTCCGGCCGGCACACGGTCCAGCTTGTGCAGGTCACGCCCCATCATCATGTACGTCTTGATCAAGCCGCTGTCAATGCGCGCGACGTGCTTGACGGTCGTGGGGTCGATGGTTTCAACGTCAATGTCCCCCGGAACACCCTGAAACTTGGGATCCATGACGTATATAGGTTGGCCCTCACGCAGCACTCCAGAATAGACGCGCCCAACGCCAACGTAAACTTCGTCAGTGGCAGCAAGGCCCGACTGGTGGTAGTCGGACAGCACGTTGGCCTCCACTGAGATCACCTTGCAAATATAAATGACCAGCGGCGCCTCGTCCGACGTCTGGCAGGACTGCAGCGAGTTGAAAACCTTGGCGTGCTGCGGGGACTTCTCCAGCTGCTCCGAGGAGATCGTGCACAGCTTCTCCGCGCGCTTCATCTGGGCCGTCACGGGGCTCGGCAGCACGCGCGTGACCATCTTGAGGACCGTGGTGGACAGCGGCAGCCACCTGCGCATCACAGCCTGAGTCGCGTTCTTGCGGTCCGTTTGCTTGAGGTCCCTGTCTGTGACCAGCTTGGCGACTCGCAGTTGACGCGTCAGCTTGCGCAGCGCCTCCAGGTCCACGTCCGACTCGACCGGCTTGATCATACTCGAGTACGTCATCCAGATGAGCTCGAGGATGAAGGAGCAGAACATGGTCTGGCTGTTAGAGGTCGGGGGCTTGGTCACGATCTTCTTGGTCTTGCCGTTGTAGTAGTACTCGCCCCACAGCGCCTGACGCATGACCCGAACGGGTAGATCCAGCTTCTTGGCGTAGAACGCCGCAAAGTACCCGATACCGAAGGCCCAGCCATCCGTCGCACTGGCGAAGATGACGTTGCCGTTGGCCGGCGAGAAGAGCATCTCGTTCTCGAGCTGCTCCGTCTCCTTCGAAATGGCTTCATCATCCAGCGTGAACTCAATCTTGTCCGCACTGATGGCTTCATTTTCTTCACTGTAGCCATCTTTCTCCTTGTCCTCAGATGGGCCTTCCTGGTCGTATTTCTCCAGTACATCGATCCTGATCATGGAGCTCAGCACAGCGTTGGCCTGTTCCAAGATGCGGTTGAGTCTCTGATACGCTTCCATGGGCGAGAACTGCAGCTCGAAGATGAGACGGTCCATCTTGTTGATCACGAGGCAGGGACGGATGCCCTCCTTCCAGGCCTGGCGGATCACGGCGTGGGTCTGGGCACAGACTCCTTCCACTGCGTCAATGAGTACCAGTGCCCCGTCACAGAGCCGGACTGCAGTGGATACATCGAACGAAAAGTCCACGTGGCCAGGTGAGTCCACGAGGTTGATGAGGTACGGAGCTTCCGGTGCCTTGTCGGCCACGGGCTCGGGCTGGTACACGAGCGAGATGGCGCTGGACTTCATAGTGATGCCGCGCACCTGCTCCTCCTCCGTGTTGTCGAGGTACCGCACCTGCAAGCAAGATGGATACAGTGTTTTCGTGAGTAAGAAGGCTACATGTTTGTGAGCAAAAAAAATGGCTACATATGGACTGCGTTGCATACCTTGCCGGCGAGCCGCTCCGAGATGATGCCGTTGGCCGACACGAGGCTGTCGCTGAGCGTCGTCTTGCCGTGGTCCACATGCGCCAGGATGCAGATGTTGCGGATGCGCTCGGGCGCGTGCTGCAGTGCACCCAGCAGCTCCGGCGTCGCCCGCGTCGTCATGGCTGCGCTCGCGGATGGCAGGTACTGGTGGCTTTGAACTAGCTCCCTCTCTACAGGGGACTTTTAGAGTCCGTATAAAGGGATGGGTACAGAGATTTGACATGGATACACTTTCAGGCCAAGGTTTTCAACTTTACGTAGACGGAAGTTAGCCTGTTAGGGAGGCGAACAAGCACATGCATGTGCTCGTGCCTGTTTTACCAAAGGGTTTTGGCCAGTTTAGTAGAATTGACCAGTTTAGTAGAATTGACCAGTTTAGTAGAACCAGTAATGTTGCAGAAATAATGAAATACGTGCTTTGATTGGCTATAAAACTCTTACCACGCGTTTCCATATGGTAGTTTGATACAAAGACCAGTATTATTCCGCTCTACTAAACTGATCGCAGCATACTGTAGGTATGTTTTCTTTGGCGCGCTACAATAGCACTTTCATTACTGCTAACTGTGTCTGGATTGGTGCACATGTTAGAGCAAATCTAGGGCTTTCATTGTGTACACATTTTATCTCCAAAAGATTAGTAGTTTTCAAGAAAATACTTTTCAAAGTCAAAACTTCAGCTTGCTCTACTAAACTGGCCAATCAGTAACTTGGATGTTGTCAGGACTTGCGATGCAAATTGGATCCACTGAGTGGACAGTTTCCTGCTATGCAGTTCGCTTTCGCACGGCGCCCACCGATCGCACGCCACATCAACAGAGTTTTCACCCGCCTCCGTAAACTTGACACAGGACCCACCATGGTTGATCCACTTGACGTCGTGCGCGTGTTCGGCAGCGCGATACCGATCGTTCATCTCTGAACTGGCAATGGCAATACTGAACGTGACGGAGCGCTTGCCGTTCGCTTCAGTGGCTGAGTGTCGTTGAGTAAGCTGGATGTACCGGGTGTGCACCCGACCTGGAATGTTCACCACCATTACGCAGCAATCGTCGTCGAGCTCCTGAAGCACTTGAGATCTCACCACAGGGCGTTGGCTCTGTGTCCAGTTCGGCGGAGTGACGATGACCGGTCAAGTGTTAACGTCCGAATTAGACACCATCGTGTCCGCAGCGAGAAGCGAAAACTGCATCTGAGTCCTGAGGCTGACACACGCAAAATCCTTCGTGGGAGGAGCTGCACGATGAACTGTCCAGCCGAAAATGTGCCCAACAACAGGGGTATCTTCGACAGGGAAGTTCCGCGCGCGATCCACCACGACGTCGAACTCAGCGCGTGTGAAAGGGTGGGAGTAGAAGGGAGGATCACCGTTCCGAAAGTAGACGCGACAGCCAGAGCCGCTCAGTTTGGTGTGAAGAGCAACCCGAGACGTCTTGCTGGTTTCGTACACGCTTTGTGGGGTTGTCTTGACGGCAGGTAGCAACACGTCATCTTCCACTGCCTCGCTTACACCCCGCAAAACGTACTCGAACCGATGGAGTTTCAGCTGGAGATCGGCCCAACTGGTCGCCGCACCGTGCGCGATCGACGAGGTTGCTCTGGTTCATAGCAGGGATCGGACAATATCCATTGTTTATGGATTGTTGTTGAGGCGGCCGCCTCAATCAATATTGTAACAATCTCAATATACTCCTCAATACATTGCAATATGCGTATCTAATTGTGTATCTTCAAGTTGAAGTCGTCTTCACAGTCTTGGCAGAGGCATAAATAGTTTTCGGGTAGGCCGCACAAGACGGGAGAGCACGGTAGACAGCGGAGTCGTTTGAGCGTTCACTTTCGAATTGACCCCCTCCAAGTAACCGTCTCCCCCGACCTCACCGCGACTGCACCACGCTCCCTTAAGACACCACTGCCTGTAAACGCCCGCAAACGAATCGAACGCACACCATCGCGCTCCTCAAACAAGGTTTCGTCGCTCGACTCGCACGCGCAAGTCACGAACCCCCAAGACCAACGCATCTCGAAGGCCGTCCCGACCGATCCAACCCGTCCTGTCGGTGGCTCACGTACAACAAGACCAGCAGCACTTGCTCTCACCCCTACTTCAACATGGCCACCAACTCAGCATTCACCCTTCTCGGCCCAAAACTCGACTCCAAGACTGTTGTTGCCATGTTGTTTCGAGAACCAAGCACCCTGGGTCGGACGTGCAACGCGTGCAACAACTTCGTCAAGCAGACCAAGTGGGCCGGAAACACCAACCTGCTCAACCACCTCGTGTCCAAGCATCCTAGCTACGAGGGCATCGCCCGGAAGTGTTTGCGCGAAAAGCGCGTCGTCACCATGGACATGTTCGTCGACCGGCACACGCAAGAGACGTACCAGTGGATGAATCTCGTCGTCCACAAAAACTTCACGTTTGCTGGCGTGGATGACGAGACGGTGCGTGCCGCCGTTAAGTTCAACTCTATGAGCTCGAAGACCCTGAAAGCCCGTATGGTGCCAAATGTTGAGCCGCCGCGGTGAGTGCAGCAAATTTGCCTTTAGCTCTTCCTCCAAAAGCTGTCGTTCCTGAGCCAAGTCCGCCGCAGTTGCTTTCTTCTTGCGCCGGTAGTTCACCGTCCGCACACGCTGGCGCTCTCGCCGCACCTGCTCGAGCTTGACGGCCCCCCGCAGAGCGTGTTCCGTGTCTTTGAAGTCATAATCGACGTCGACGTTATCCGCAGCGAGTTGAATGTAGATGCTCTTGGCTGTCAGCGAGGCCATGGCGTTTGGTCGAAATGACTTGGAGTGACGTGACCGCTTTTGGGCAAAATGGATTCTGCAGAGCTGCAGGTTGAACCACTGTGGTTTTAGCAGATCTAACGTCATACAAGATGATGACATACGGAGTCGACGTACAGATGATACTCTAGTAGCCTCAGAGTCAGACAGCACACAGATGACTGTACAAGACAGGACCGGACTCCCGTACAACATGACAGGAGAGCCGACACACAGCCACTCTTATTTCGTCCACAGTGGAATGTGGAACTACTGGCTTGACCTCGGACACAACGCTCCTGATGTAATTGGGTCTACCTCCTGCTGAGCCTCTCTCGAATTACCCGCCGACGCCGCAGCCCAGTTTGCAGCAGAACACGCATCCTTGCCACTTACATCCGAGGGTGTTGCGTTGGACACAACTATTTCAGTTGTTGAATTAAAAAAAAAGTAGTAAGCGCATATAGATGTATGATGGAGAGGCTCGACTCGGATTCTAGTCAGGTCCAGCTCGTGGGGCTTCATCACACCAGCTTAGAAGGCGATCACATATGGTCAGGCCTCCTTAAACATGGGATTTTCACGGATTTTCCCAGATTTCCCATTTTTAAATCTCAAATACTCCCGTGAAAAACAGAAGATTTTATGCTACGGAATTGTATATGATTAGCTCTTGGCGTCGCAGCGCAACGAAGAGAACGCTTTCTAAATGCTGAAAGCGCTCGAATAATGGTCCAACACGGCTATGGGACGATAGGAACCGTCTACTGGGTTCATTTACCTTATGTTGTGTCAGGTATCTTTGTAAGCTTGAGCTGCCAGGACAGGGTGGGGAAATCAAGGGTGGGGGTGGACTTTTGAGGTTGCAAATTCACTAATAGAATGCTTGCTACGGCCCATTGTTGCTTGGATCAGGAGACCTATGCTACGGGTTACGTAAGTATTGTTGTTAGATCACGGCAATCTTTGCGTATCAGGTCTCTTTTTTAGTAGATGTAAGGAAAACATATTCAATCAGCGGAACTGTCAACGGTAATTAAACGTGGGCGCTTTTCAATATTGAGGTTGTTCCGCATAGACAACGAACATCACGACAGCACTGACTGTGATGCACGTTAATGTTACTACTTGGGGTTCTTATGATGACATCTAATGGCTCTGAGGGCCATTCCTAACGAGATCACCGGGGTATGATCTCGGCTGTGGTTTGGGGTGGAAGGAAGCATGATCTCAAAGCCGTTCCTAACGAGATCGTGATCCATGTCCAAATAGATAACGAAAGGCTCGAGTTCGCGTTGAGGGCGGCCGCCATTATGAGCTTCACGAGATGTGTTCGTTTGCATTTGCGATCGAACGCTGCTTTGCACTTCGACAATGCATTTGATGCAAGCTGCTTCAATGGCTACAGTAGAGAATGACTGCGCAAAACTGCAGTAGTGCTTTGAGTACAGCCTTCTAGGTTCCACAATAGCTTTAACGAACTCCTTGCACTCATAGAGTTTACACTCGGGCGAACATTAGTCAAAACCGTGGCTACGAAGGCTGCTGGAGTCTAAATCCTTTGACGGCATTTGGCAGTGATCCGTGATCCGAGATTGGGGCATGAGCCATTGCTTGGATCATGGGATGTATCTATTTTAGCCAATCACGTAGCATAATTACGGGTCATGATCCTCACATGATCCCGTTAGGAACGGCCAGTATCAACATCGGAAATAAGTGGGTGGATCATTTGACTTGAGTAAAGTATGCGTCCCGTAACTCCCATATTCAAATCCAGAATTCTCCCTTGATAAGCGACTTTACGGGAAAACTGGGAACTCCCATCTTTAAGGAGGGCTGCATATGGTGGTGACTGAATGGAGACTATTGTGGTAAGAGATAATACATGTATCACTGTCCATGAAGACTCAGAAATTCTGCCAGCTATGCATGTACATGTATTAGCAAATACAGATGCAAAAGGCTCACGACAAAGCAAGGCGCGTGCGGAAGTTTAAAGTTGGAGCATCTTGGGCTTTTTGAATCAAGGAGAGAGATTAAACTCACTGCTTGGCACTCCTGCCAAAACTACAATACAAGCACGATGCAGACTACTGCTTAACTTCACTAATTAGGAAATTAAAGCCATGCCAGTAGTGAAGCACTCCTTGATATTTCTCGATTTGGTCTGCCACCAACAGTGCAATTAATCTTAGGAGCTTCCACAGTTTTCAGCCATGAAATGCCTTCAGGCTTTCGAAGTTGGCCATTTCGCTCGAAGTCGCTTTATATTCAATAGAAACAAATGTGGTAAGGCGAACTACTCGAGGAAATCAAGCTATTCACGCAAATATATGAAGGTTCACGAAAGGGGAGGATACGCCTACCGACAACGTCCTCGGGCCTCGACGACGGCAATTTTCCGTCTAACGTTAGGCGCAGCGCATGTCCGTTCCCAGTGGCTGGCAAGTCTGCCCGGTGGGGCAGTACGGGTAGTCCCATTCGTTCGTGCCGTCATGTTGGCCGCACAGTTCCCCGTTGCCCAGAGTGCCAGGTTTGCACTGCCAGTAGCTGCTCGAGTGCTGCACGCACCAATTGCCGTCGGCACAGACGGCGTCAGAAGCGCTACAGTCGTCCCAAAGGGCGACGTACGTCTTCGTCGGCGCCTCCTTCGTCTTGTCTTCACCTTCCTTGGCATACTCGTCGTAGTACCAGTCAATGGCTTGGCAGCGCTTGACGTTCTGGCCGTCGTCCGACCAGCGGCACTCGTAGTTGGGATCAGCACAGCAAGTGCTGCCGGTCCAGTTCTGACCGTCACACTGTGACTCGTTCGTGATGGTGCACGAACCCCAGTTCCTCTGCGAAATTGTCTTCCGGCGCTGCTTCTTGTTGGTGCAGCGGAAGTCTGTGCCCGTGGCGGTACACTTCTGGCTGCTCGGGCACTTGTCGTACTTCCAGTCGTTGGCCGCGTCTTTTTGGCCGCAGAGCTCCCCGGCCGGTAGTGTGGCCGGCTTGCACTGCGAGTAGTAGTTGGAGTACTTGACGCAGACACTGCTAGGATTGGAGCACTTCTGACCACCAGTGCAGGCCCCCCAGTCGCCAACGCCACCGCCCTTCTCGTTGATGCGGAGGTGGATTGATACTTGTTCAGTGGCTTCTACAGCGGAGAGGGCAGCGACGACTGCGACGGAGAACGTGGAGATCTTCATGGGAACTGGAGATTGGAGAGAGGCTTGGCTTGAGGTCGACGGCGCAAATTGCAGACTGAGGCGCGTTGAGCAAGTGGCCTCGCCAGCCACTCGTGGCTAGTGATATCACGTGCCTGGATTCGAGGAGTCCCCACAGGAATAAGATCGCTTCGGGGACTTTGTTGGAGCCACACCCGCGTGGGGTATCATTTTGGAGACGCTCGATTGGCCGATGTAAGGTTTCCGATGGGTATGGCTCACTGCAAACCGGCGGATGTGTTCTCTTTTTGAACAAAAGGTCTTTAGCATCGTGCTGGTCCTTCCTTCGTCACTGCCATCCTACATGTTACCCGCTCGCGTGAAGCTTGGAAAATGAAAACTTGTATAAGCAAAGATCGACTGTCACTGCGATACTCTTCAGATTAATTATTCCGGTGATTGAGCGAGGAATGCGGCTACATCGCAAAGTTGCTCTGGTGCAGACTCGCACGAGCTTCCGCACGAAGATCGCAGCTTGCTCAAGCTAAACCGGGAGGCACTCAACCTGAGACCTTCGAGATCGGAGCTCTTCGGGTGGGCGAGAATGTAACGCCAGCGTCCCTTTGGACATCCTTTTGTTAAGACGGGCGAGGATGAGTGGACACCACTTCGATATTCGCACCTTCGCCACCAAGCCCGCTCCACGCTCTGATCGTGCTTCGGAGCTAGCATGAGGATATTCGCCCTCGCCGTCTCAGTAGCCGCAGCTCTCTCCACAGTGGAGGCAGCCAGGCACGCATCCGTCCACCTCCGCGTTCACCAGAAGGAATCCTCCTGCACTATCCCGAACGAGTCCCAGTGCGACGGCCAGAACTGGACGGGCAGCACTTGCTGCGCCGACCCCAACTACGAGTGCCGCTGGTCGGACGACGGGCAGAGCGTCAAGCGCTGCCAGGCCATCTACGCTCACAACAGCATCATCAAGAATGACTATATCGACGGGGAGCACGCGTACATCGACGACTGGGGCAACTGCACAGCTACTGACGCCGTTTGCTCCGAGCCAGCGAGTGTGTGCCTCCAGCAGTCGGACACCTTTTGACAGTGCTTGCCCGAGACGCTGCCAGCGGGCGGCGCAATATGCGGCATGAAGTACGACGAGTACGATTGGTTCTACCCGCACTGCCCCGGAGGAGAATACTGCAAGAACTTCACAACGCTCTCGTTCTGCACCGAGGAGACTCAGCACGCTGGATCAGAGTAAGCAGTACGTAGTAGTAGTATACAGGAAGACAGGCGTGAGTTGAATGCAACATTGATTGTGTTCATAGTGACGCATTGGTCATAGAGCTATCGACGGTCGCGGGGGCTGCGAACAAGCTGCCTACCCGCCCATTGCCAGCTACCCACGCTTACGCGCGGCGGTGCTGGCGGTGGTGGTGGTGGTGGCGCTTCTTCGCCTTGGTGCAGCGGAAGTCTGAGCCGTTGGCCACACAGCTCTCTCCGTCGGTGCAGAAGGGGTACCACCACTCGTTCGTGCCGTCGCTCTGGCCGCAGAGCTCGCCCGCCGGCAGCGGGTAAGGCTTGCACTGCGCGTAGCTCGTCGAGTGGTAGACGCAGATGCTGCTCTCGTTGGAGCAGCCCACGTCGGCCTTGGTGCAGTCAGCCCAGTCGTCCACGTAGCTCGTGTACTCGATGTCGTCGCCGTAGTCCTCGCTCCAGTCGTCCTCCGAGTCCCCCGAGTCATACGAGTCCGAAGCGTCCGTGGTAGGAGCATCCGAGATCTTCTGGCAGCGCTTGACGTTCTGGCCGTCGTCCGACCAGCGGCACTCGTAGCTCGGGTCGGCGCAGCACGTGCTGCCGGTCCAGTTCTGGCCGTCGCACTGCGACTCGTTGGTGATGGTGCAGGACCCGTCCTTCTGCGCGCTCTTCTTGTGGTGCTTCTTGTTGGTGCAGCGGAAGTCCTTGCCCATAGCCGAGCACTTTTGGTTGCTCGGGCACTTGTCGTACTTCCAGACGTTGGTGCCGTCGTTCTGGCCGCAGAGCTCTCCGGCGGGCAGCGTGGCGGGCTTGCACTGCGAGTAGTAGTTGGAGTACTTGACGCAGACGCTCGACGCCGTCTTGCACTTCTTGCCGCCGGAGCAGTCGCCCCAGTCGGCCACGGTGCCGCCTCCGCCCGTGGTGCCGGTGCCACCAGTGGTGCCCGTGCCGCCGGTGGTGCCCGAGCCCTTCTTCTTCTGGCAGCGCTGCACGTTCTGGCCGTCGTCCGACCAGCGGCACTCGTAGTTGGGGTCGGCGCAGCACGTGCTGCCCGTCCAGTTCTGCCCGTTGCACTGGGACTCGTTGGTGATGGTGCACGAGCCGCCCTTGTCGTGGATGCGGAGGTGGATGGACGCCTGCTGGGAGGCCTCCACGGCGGAGAGGGCGGCGACGGCCGCGGCGGCGAGGGCGAAGATCTTCATCTTATTGGCGCGCTGGAGCTTGGAGCTTGGAGCCTTGGGGGGAGATTGACTTGAGGTCGACGGCGGGGATTGCAGAGTGAGCGGGTGAGGCGGCGGAAGATCGCAATGGCGCAGCAGCTCGCTGTCCGAAGGGGTGCAAATCATGTTTCTAGTTTGGGGATTAAATCGGGTCAAGTTGAAGCTGGTTGGATCGCGCCGTACACTAATTTATGCATGTGTTTCATTATATTGGCTGAGTAAACGATAGAATGGTCTAATGTGGATCACGGTACTCTCAGGAGAGGGCTCCCTTGTTTTGGGCTCCTATTTTGGGTTCTCGGTGGAAATTCGATGGGTTCACGTGATTTCCGTGCAACTGCGTTGAACTCAGTTGCACCTGTTTGAGTCCAATGGTTCCGGTTTGGCTTGTCAGGGCGTAGGTTCTGTGCAGGTGTGACGAGCGAATGACCTAGGAGGTGCATCCAGTATGCGTGGAAAGCAAACACCGTCGATGTTGGTTGTCATTAGGTAAACTGGGAATATGCAGCGGTCGGCAGGCTAATACATGCATGGATTGCAACGACTGGAACTCAGGGGCGAAGTTACGCCTTGCAGCGGTAGTCCGAGCCCTCGGCCGTGCACGTCTCGCCGCTGGGGCAGTGGTCGTACTTCCACACATTCGTGCCGTCGTCCTGGCCGCACAGCTCGCCGGAAGGCAGCGTCTCGGGCTTGCACTGTGCGTAGTAGTCCGAGTACTGCACGCAGACGCTAGTCGGGTTCGAGCAGCCAACATCGTCCTCAGTGCAGTTGCCCCAATCGTCAACGTACGTGGAGTAGTCCTCGCTGCCGGAATCAACGCTGTCCTCGCTGTCGCTGTAGTCGCTGTCGTCGTCGACGATCCCCACATCCTCGCTGTCACTATCATCGTCGGCAATCTTCTGGCAGCGCTTGACGTTTTGTCCATCGTCGGACCAGCGGCACTCGTAGCTTGGGTCAGCGCAGCAACTGCTTCCCGTCCAATTTTGACCGTCACACTGCGACTCGTTCGTAATAGTGCACGAAGCGTCCTTCTTGTGGCGGCGGCTCTTGTTGCTGCAGCGGAAGTCGGTGCCCACAGCCTTGCACTGCTGGTTGCTCGGACAGCGGTCGTACTTCCACACATTGGTGTCGTCGTTCTGGCCGCACAGTTCGCCCTGGGGCAGAGTCTTGGGCTTGCACTGCGCGTAGTACTGGGAGTACTTGACGCAGACGCTTGTCGGGTTCGAGCACTTAAGGTTGCCCGTGCAGGCTCCCCAGTTGGACACGCCGCTGTTGTAGACGCGAAGGTGGAGCGTCGACATGTCCTTGGCCTGGACGATTGCCAACGCCAGCAGGCCCATGGCGGCTAGCGAGAAGAGCTGCATCTTGTCTGGAGTTTGGTTCGTGCGATGTAGAGCAAATTGCAAAGTGAGCAATGGAAAGCTAAGCCTTCAACGCGGCTCTAGTACTATGTGCTCGGCGGATATTCGAAGACATGGCGCGCTTCTGGCAATGGCAGTGCCCAACTTGATACCGTTTGGGCAGATGCAAATTCCAAATTTGGGCTGACCTTGTGCGAGTAGCGAAAACGCATGGCTATGCACTCTGAGTTGTCTTACAACAAACAAGTGTAAGGCAATGTTGCGTGTTTCACACAACTCAGATCTTGAAGTGGGGGCCCAAAATAAGGACTATGCACGTCATGTGGCTGATATTGGGTGATCGGGGTGACCTCGGCCGCGTTAAAGCTATTATGTACAGTACAGTACTAATGGATTCACCGGGCAATGACAAACACGGCGCTGGCTGCGACTAAAAGGGTGGCAGGGCCGTGGCTGGCGAGGTAGTTCGGGCTGCGGGTTAATTCCTACTAGCGAGATGGCTAGCAGCGCTCAATGCAAAACGGGGAATGTGGCCAATCAATCAACACCTTCAGTGCTCTCAAACTTGGCTCTCGTCCGCGCTCTCTTTGCGACGGTGATCACTGAATAGGCGCGGGATAATATATCAGCAGAGGAAGAGGAGGCGAGACTGTGCTTGCCTGCCACAGTCATCAAGTCGAGTGGCTCTGCAATACGTATAGTATCTGTGGCAGTCGGCTTCGCTTGCATATCAAGAGACTTTGCATCTTGGTAACTACACCTATAAGCAAGCCCATTTGCCGCGGGCACCGCCGTTCGCGCTCAGACGCTCTTAACCTGGGATCGTGTTACTGTATTGGTGTGTGGTAAGTCCCCGCTAGATTCTTCTAGCTCACGATGGATTTCCTACTGGGCTCTCTGCAAACGCCCACTGGGGGGGGGGGGCGTTGTAGGTTTCGCTGAGCTGAATTCTAGCTGACAATGACGTTAGAGGCACTGCACATGCAAGCAACCTGTGAACCCAAGCAACGGTGCTTCATCGCAGGGGGGAAACGCACGTTAAAAATTGACTTGGAGGAAGCCTCACATGCAGCTAAGACCAGGTAGAGAATTTCAAGCAGCACAATCCCAATCGTCGGCATGTATCAACACTTGTCTGTTGAACTTGTAACGAACTTCAGTTTGTCCGTTATTGCGCTCGATGCTCCATCACCGCACAATCCCCGGTCCGTTTTGCGATACGGTCAAAGCGCTGAGAGCTTGGGCGCTGGCTTGCTTCCCCACTTTTCAATTTGCTTCACAGCTTCGACAGCAACCCACCAACTGTCACCGTTTCCAGCGCTCAACAGTCCACCTTTTCAACACTCTCCACCAGCAATGCAGATCTACGTGCTCGCCTCCATTGCTCTCGCTGCTGTCTCCGCCGTTCAAGCAAAGGATGTGAACGGGTCATCGGTCAACAGCACTTCGTCGGGCTCCGGCGCGTACGAGAATGCCGAAGCTGGTGTTGGCTCGGTCGTCACGTACACCACGCTCGTGGGCGACTGGGAAGCCTGCACTGAAGATGTGGGCTGCGAGTCGTCGACCAGCGTCTGCGTTCGCCACTCGGAGTACTACTCGCAGTGCAAGCCTGCTGTGCTGCCCTCGGGCGACCTGTGCGGCCAGTCGGACGGCACCAATGACTGGCTGTACGACCACTGCCCCGCGGACGAGAAGTGCGACACGAAGGGCACGGACTTCCGTTGCGTGAAGCCGGGAACGCGTCGCCACCACCACCACAGACGCTCTGGCCGAAAGGACAGGTCTTCTCCCTCGACGGTGACAGTGCAGGTCGCTGACTGGGAAGACTGCTCCAAGGACGGCTCGGTGTGTAAGGTGTCGACCAGTAAGTGCGTGAAGCACTCCGACTACTACTCGCAGTGCATGCCTGCAGTGCTCCCTACTGGTGCTCTTTGCGGTCAGAACGACGGCACGAGCGTGTGGAAGTACGATAACCACTGCTCGCCGGGCGAGACGTGCCAGGCAACTACCAGCATCAACTTCCACTGCAGATCTACGGCGACAGCTGCTCCTACGACGGCTCCCCCCACATCAACGGTGTTGCTCGTAAATGACTGGGAGGACTGCAGCAAGGCCAACGCTAAATGCAGGGTCTCGACCAGCACCTGCGTCAAGCACTCCGACTACTTCTCGCAGTGCATGCCCGCGACGCTCCCCACTGGCGGTTTGTGCGGCCAGGTGGACGGCACGAACAACTGGAAGTACTACCACTGCATTACTGGCGAGACGTGCAAGGCCAACGGCAAGGATTCCCACTGCACCAAGTAAGTCCAAGTAAACCTTCGACGTCGAGTCCCTTGCTTCTCTACTTAGAGGCAACAACATCCCTTCAACACGCTGCATCTAACGTTCGGAGTACGACCTCAGAATCGGTAAAGCGTTTACACGCTTTTACGTTAAAAAAAACGAAAGCATTTCACTTGATTGACTGTCTTACACGTATTACCCGATGAACTTGAAGAATATCAAGCATGCGGCCATTAAGAAGGTCCCGAAGAGTGCCCCCGCTGACACGAGATGCATCCGTCCATTGGCGTACAAGAACGCGGTAGGAATGAGCTCTTTGACGGCGATGCCGACAATCATCCCCGACGACAATCCGTACAGAACTGCTTGAGTCAGATCATCCGCGTCCCATGCCCATGCTCGCGTACGCGATGACCCCACCGATCACCTGCGCGATACCCGACCAGAAGCACCACAGCAGCGCCTTACAACGACTCCCCGTAGCGAAGTAGATCGGGGCCGCGACCGCTACCCCTTCCGCGATGTTGTGCATGCCGACACCAATTGCCAACGACACACTGATGTAGAGTTGCTCGGACGAAGCAACGAATGTAGCCATGCCCTCCGGGATATTGTGGATGCCCACCGCGATGGCACTTAGAATCCCCATCGCCTGATGCTTTTGCTTGGCCGACTCGTCCATGCGAACGAAGATATCCAGCCCCGGATCCTCGATAAACTCTAACGGGGGTCTCATATCCACCTTGCTGCTTGATGACTCCATGGAGTCACGTGTCACTTCTTGGGCGCGAGTAGTTCCGTTGGGGTTCTGGCCAGGGGTAAGTTGGTGCACGATGAAGTCAATGAGGTAGCTGATGATAATCCCTCCACTGAAGGAGCCCGTAGCCGCCAACCAGGCGTCGCCCTCGATCGTGTCGCTGTCGTCGGATCCAGATCCAGACTTTTCGCTATTGGACGTGAAGGCGTCCTCAAATTTCGAGAATGAATTGGAGAACAGCGGCACCAGCGCGATGAAGAGCGTGACCCCTCCCGATGTGCCGAGCGCCAATGCCAGAACCAGCGAATTGGCCGCGCGCAGCAATTTGCTGCTGAAAACCACCATCCCGCCCACCAACATCATCAACGCGGCAGCTCCATTCACCCCGAATGCTATCACCAGGTCCAGACGACCGTCCTTCTCGAAGGCCATCGTTGTTTGTTCTCGCTACTCGACCTTGGCAAGTTGTAGAATGGCGACTATCGAATGCTGGGCTTGGCCACTTGTCAGGTCGGTGGTCAGTTCGCCATCAACGAATCGAGGAAGTAATTCTTAGGCGGCGTAGGCTCGGAAAGCGGCAAACCAGATCCATTACACAGTACCGAAGGACTCTGCAGCGCTCATTAGGCATGGGGAGCGCATGGCGGGCGACGCGTTGACACGCGCGGGCTGAACACCACAAAAAGTAGCCAGCATTATTTTGGGTCATGATCACTTCAACTAGCCCATTTTAGCATGTTTTGGGCACTGTCACGTTAGGTTTGGGCTGTCGTTGCACCTGATTCAGGTGTACTGGACAAGAGCTGCTCTTGCTGTGCTGCTGGGAAACTAACGACTTTATTCACTACGAGCTCGCGTACAGATAACTAACGGGGTTTACTAAAACTGCTGCGCGTGCGCGCTCGTCCCTATTGCGCTTGGAGGCTTACACGCCAATGTACTTGAAGAAGATGAGACCGACGGCCATGAGGAACATGCCGCCCAGCGTGCCGGCCGACACGAGGTGCATCCGGCCGTTGGCGTACATGTAGGCGGTCGGGATGATCTCCTTCATGCCGATGCCCGCCAGCATACCAGCACACAACCCGTACAGAATGCCCTGGGTCTCGTTGTCGGCGTCCATTCCGAGTGACGCGAACGCAATGAGGCCGCCAATGTGCTGAGCAACAGCAGACAGGAAGCACCACAGCAGGCCACGGCACGTGCTGCCCGTCGCGAAGTAGATCGGCGCCGCGACGGCGATGCCCTCTGCCACGTTGTGCAGCGCAACACCGATAGCGAGGGACAGACCGATCCACGCGTGCTCGGAGGACGCCACGAATGTGGCCATGCCCTCTGGAATGTTGTGGATGCCCACGGCGATGGCGCTGAGCACGCCCATGCGCTGGAGCTTCTCCTTGGCCGCCTCGTCCATCTTGATGAACACGTCGCTGCCTTGGTTCGGGACGAGTTCGACGGGCGGCTTGACCTCGATGGGGCCGTCCTCGAACGACAGGCGTTCGGGCTGCATCCGAGCCGTGCCGTTCATGTTCTGGCCGGGCGTGAGCTTGTGGACGATGAAGTCGACCAAGTAGCTGATTAGGATCCCCCCGCCGAAGCACCCTGTGGCTGCCAGCCACGCCGCACCCTTGTCGTCGTCGTCGGAGCTGGAGCCGCTCTCACTGTCGTCGAGGCTGAAGGCGTCGTCGAACTCGTTGAACGAGTTGGCGAACAGCACCACGAGCGCCTGGAAGAGCGTGATGCCGCCCGAGATGCTGAGCAGCACCGCCATGAACATGGGGCTCGCGAGCTGCAGCAGCTTGTTGCTGAAGATCACGCAGCCGCCGAGCACCGTGGCCAGCGCCGCCAGCGCATTGAGCCCGAACGTCGGGGTGAGGTCGAGTTGGCTCTCCTCCTCGATGGCCATGTCTGCTGCCGAACTTGATGCAAATTGGATAGTGGTCGGCGGACAACAAGGTCGCCTGGCTACCCATGCCCGCAGTTCAGATGGCGGCGATTCTTGGGGACAGCCCAACGCGCGCCACAGGTGCACCCCGACCAAGCGCGAAGTCTGACATAACGGAGGCTTGTAGCCAGGATCGCGCTCAAAACCCAGCGCAACTAGCGCTACTGCTAGGCGCTACTTGCCTCATATCTCGCGCATTAGGCGCCACGAAGACAGCCTCAACGACCTCACTTGAATGTTCGCAACTATCGATTTCGAGTTCGGTGAAAGTCTAAGCGCGACGTGGCGCGCTGCGGCTGCAACCTGGCAACGGGAGCTCGGCAGTTAGCTTGATCGTCACTGCGCCCGTCAAGCGCGCGCTCTCTGCTGACCGTGTCCACCGCGCTCGGTCTCCGCTGCGTAGCGTGGTGCTGGTCCTGCTTCTCGCTAAAGGTGATCACGGCGATCACTTGTATCCACGAGCAGCTTCTACGCAGCCCACCCGAACAATAGGAGCTCGGTCGTCGCGATGGCAGCTATTCTCAATCGACTGTCTCTGCCTTGATGGCGACACAAGGAGCTTCGGCGGCACGCAGTGGGAGCTGGGGACAGCGGACGAAAGTCTCCCGTGGTGGACCGTCCACTGGACGCTCGCCACGATTTTGCTGTTGTTGCTCTGGACACTCAAAAATGATTCTTAGACGGAACTCGTTAGACAAATGTCAGACAGCAGAATATATATTATGTTTGATAGGTAGTGTTGAGCAAAGGCGTTTTGGCAGGCTCTGTTGGTCGCATCAGCGAACGTTCGGCGCAAGACACAGAGCTCTTCGGTGCTTCCCCTACTGATTGCAAGTGCCGACATGTGCTAGGCCCCGGCGACGTGCAAGACGCTGCTGGTGGCGACCGCGCCGCGCCCGCGCAGTTACTTCAGCAACGTTTGCCAGGTAAGCTCTCAATGACCTTTAATCTCAGGGAAGTCGGCGAGCTCATCAGGGTCGGCGGCACCATGGGCAAGGTCGTGAACCGCAAGCACTTGATGGTCAACGAGCTCATGAACTTGCAGGACGACTAGGCCAGCACCATCATCATCGATAGCCCAAACACACGCGCCACTTCGCGCCCATCAAGACCACGGCTCGCTCAGGAGAACAGGACAAGGACGGCTAGCGCAGCCACAAGAATGTGCACATCGAGGACCTCAAACTGCGCGCGAAGGTGACCGAGAAGCTGCGCGTGGCACAAGAGCTGCTCGTGTTCACGATCACCTCCGAAGAGCACCACACGCACGGACATCGTGGGGCTCAAGGGCGCGCTGGTCAAGACCGAGCTATCATTGCTCCCCATGCCCCTATTCAGCAATCAACGAGGCTATACACGAGCTGAGCAGCAATGAGCAGTTGGTAATATCAAATGCAAATAACGTGGTTCTCATAAGCGCGTCATGATTGTTCTCATTGCTATGGATCATCATTAGTTGACTGTTCTTTTTGCTTTTTTTCCGCAGTAGCTTTCCTACTGTCGCCCAGCTGAGTTGCCCACGACGGCGTTTTCGTGAGTGTTCCGTAATATCGTCCACGGTGACGCTATCTGCACAGGCTAAGAAGACTTGAGTCGCTGCGTCGATGGACTGGCCAAGTTGAAGCAGATTTTTAGATGCGCATGAGAAAGCGGAGCTGGCTTAGGCGCTTTTGTAGCATTCGACTAGGCATATCGCAGCCGTCGAGAAGGCGGAGAGGTGGAACTTGCTTGGCCTTATTTCCACACATCCAAAGCACCCATGCATGACGAACAGAGCAGTCAGGGATCCCAAAATCAGCAGGCACGCGACGGAATTTGCCACCCCAGAAGTGGCACATCTGGCGCTCGGCCTCTGCACCACTAGCCTCGACGACCGGCTCCTGCGCACTTGCTAGCTTCTCAACAAGGCCAGCAACACCGGTATCACGAAGGCATGCCCTAATAGCGTCATTCAGCCCGTCGTAAGTAACTGCCCCTGCTCCGATAGCCCTCTTCTCCAGCTCTGATATGATGTCCTGGACAGTATCAAGCCGCGTAGCTTCGCTACTGCCGCAAAGTCCAGAGGGACAATACGGCGATCCTGGGTGACGAGGGCCTTGATCGTAGTGCGCAGCTGCTGCAGGCTTCCGTCAGCCGTATTACCGAGGGCTTCGAGAAATGGCTGGGGTGCGAGGTGCGGCTTGTTGCGGACAAGCCAAGCGAGGAAACGGCAGTACGAGTTCTGGTACGTGGCGCGTGAGCGTGCGGTGACGGTATTGTCGCGAATCTCGCGCACGGTGCGTTCTAACTTCTCCCAATCATGGCCTTCCATTCTGGTTCTTCTGTGCGAATTGCTGTTTGCTCCCTGGTCACACACTCAAACAGGGAGACGAATTGAGACCACGGAAAATGTCTGACCTTGTGTCTAACCAAAGTATCAATGTGGACCACATTGTCGTACTAATTTTGGGGAATGTGGGCAGCTTCGGCAAAGCTATCACAAAGTCTATTAGATAGGAGCGGCTACACGCCCATGTACTTGAACAAAATGAGGCTGGCGGCCATGAAGAGCATCCCGAAGAGGCCTCTGGCGGACACGAGATGCACGCGTCCGTTGGCGTACATGCTTGCAGTGGGGAAAATCCCCTTCATGCTGATGCACGCGAGCATGCCCGACACGAGGTCGTAGAGGATTCCCTGCGAGAAGCTGTCGACGTCCTTGCCTAAAATTCCAAAGGCGATGAAGCCTCCAAGATGCTGCGCGATAGACGCCACCAGACACCACAGAAGCCCCTTCCACTTGCTACCCGTAGCGAAGTACATGGGCGTCGCCACGGAGATCCCCTCTGCAACGTTGTGCAGCCCAACACCAATCGCAAGCGCGAGTGTGCTCGGACTAGGCTACCATGGTGGCTACCCCTCCTGGGATGTTATGGATGGAGATCGCGATGACATTTAGAATCCCGAGACGCTGCAGCTTCTCCTTCGTGGCTTCATCGACCCGCAGGAAGTGGCGACTCTGCATGATGTCTACCGGGGGCTTGAGCTCCGGAATCCCATCTTCAAGAGAGAGGTGGAAGGTGTCGCCTGCGTGCATCCGCGCGAAGAGGCTCTGGCGCTGACCCGGGGTCAACTGCTTCACGAGCAGATTCAGGCAGTAGTTGAGCACGATGCCGACTCCGAAACAGCCAGTCGTGGTGAGCCACGCCTGCCCCATGACCGTGTCGTCCTCGCTGCCTCTGGATTCATCGCTGCTGAACGCGTCCGTGAACTCGAACAACGAGTTCGGGAACAGCACCACGAGCGACTGGAAGAGCGTGAGGCCACCGGCGAAGCTCATCCACACGGCCATCGCGCGCGGGTTGACGACGCGGAGTAAGAACTGGCTGAAGACAATGAGTCCGCCTAGTAAAGTCCCCAACGAAGCCCCCAAGTTGATCCGGAACGCTGCCGCGACGTCCATCGTCTTTTTTTTTAATAACGTTGAGGTGTATTGAGTTACTGGCCTTGTGGCCGAACTTCTAATCCCCCTTCCATCCTCAAGAGCAAGAGGAGTGGGTTTGATATGTAAGATGTGCATGTCCCTATAAGCTAAGCCGTGGCTTTGCTTAGAGAGAAGAGGGCATGAGGATTTCTTGTCCTGTGTTCGTGTCTGCCCATTTCCTGTAGTCATTCATCAAGAAGCTGAGAACGCCCGGGTATCGTCGTTCCACCAGGTCCCTATTCATGGGTTCATCCTGCTGACTTCGTCTGGAATCCATAGCGAGGTTCGCAAGACAATCTGCCATCTTGTTGTGGCAACGGTAGTGGTGTCTCCATGAAGCTACGCGCACCGAGTCTGCTAGGCGCCGTGCTCTGTCATAAATAGGCTGTAGCACCCGAGCTTTTGGCCGCCTGCGCTCCCGTATCATCCGTAAGCCGAGTTGACTATCTCCTACTATGTGCACCTGTTTGAGTTTGCGCTTGTCCACGTGGTGTAGCAATCGGAGCAATCCGTTGAATTCTGCGAAATTGTTTGTACACGTAGGACGTAGCAGCGAGATGCTGCTCAACCAGACGATTCGTGGTACCCCGCACTCGTCGACCTGGATGAGTACACTTCCACTTCTGGCTGGTCCAGGATTTCCACGCGATCCTCCATCGAAGGAGCCAACATAGTGCTCGGGCTGCGATGGACTCTCTCCCGGAGCTACGATGTCGTCTGAGTTTTGTTGGCGCAGACGCTTCCTCGTGTCCATGGCGCTGGCCCAGTCGCCCGCATTTTTCCTATGTAGTTGGAATGTTGAAGCCACAATATCAAAACCGGTCTGTAGCCGAGCGTGAAAAGAGGCGTCCCGTTCATTTGTTGCTCTTCCTGCCGCAGTCGTGTTGTAAATCATATCCACGCGGGCTCGCCAAATCGACGCTAGCGTTTCTACCACGGCAAAGCTCCAATATTTGTTGACGACAGCATGAACTGCGTCCGTAGTCTGTAACTTGTGCAAACGGGAGTTCTGTTTTGCCCACTCCATTCCGTAACGCACGCATTTCCCAGGAGGATAAGTCAGTCTACATGAGAAGATTTCGGTAATGCTCGGTGCATTGGACTCAGTATCAAGCTGCGCAAAAATGCTTCGAGTAGTCTTCCACCTCCTTTGCGCGTACGGGCATTCCCAAAAGACATGAGAAAGCGCGATGTTGACGTGATGTGTGCATTCCGCGTGAGGGCATGCTTGGTGCTTGAGCGGTGGGACCCACAGCGACAAAACACGGAGTTTGAGTCTATACAGGAGTGAGTGCTGGTATGAGGAGGTGCCTGGGATTCTCGAAATGCTCATCCATTGGACTTGGTCCAAAGCCGAGCTAATAACACCGCTTTCTCGGGCCTACGCAATTGCTGCGTTTTCGATTCGTTGTTTCCCCTTCAACATCCTTTTCTCTCCAGCTTGACGCTTGTATTTCGCTCGAGTTTGCGGCCACCTTGCCGTTCCGGCCCATGTGACTGCCAAGCGAGTCATCAGTTGGTGGGGAACTGTCCACACCGTGGCGACGGGCACCCCGAGAAAAGTGGCTATGGCTTGATCTAACAGTGGTGGAGTGGTATGCTCCAGAACACTAGGCTCCATAGAGCCCCATGTGTGAGTTACAACATGCGCCGGTCCGTCACTAACCAGGAATTCATGGTGTGGGTCTGGTAATTTGTGGCTGACAATAATGTCATTACTCCTGAGCTTCGTCAGAGCCACCCCAGGAAAAATTGCCAGTATCACTAACGAGAGATCACGGACTTGATGCGCAAGTTGGGACGCCATCGGATATGCAAAATTGCTGCATTTCCACTTGACAACGCCCGGTTTCACCAATTCTCAATTAAAAACATCAATTACTCTGGATGAAGCCGGTGCCAGTAGAGAAAAGCGTTTGCACATTTTTTCAAGCTGCCCCGTAGTCGTAAAGAGTGGCAGATCGTGTTGTTTCAGCTGCTTTACGCCGTCTCCGACAAAGCGACCGAATCGTTCTTCTAGGAAGCGTGCGTAAGTCTGAACTCCGACGAGTATTGAACGGAGATCACACACTAACTCGCCATTTATCCATCGTGTTGTGACACCGTGTCGCTTTCGAAACTTAGCCAGCAATGCGGTATGTCCGCTGATACTATTTTCCGGGAAGGCTGGTGCTAGCGAGCGCGCCACCCAGACGCTACCATTTGTCCACATCGAATTTCGGAGATTTTTGGGGGTCTTCCCGCGCCACACTGGAGTGATCATCGTCTCTGTTATACCGTCCCGCGAGCGCAAAATATCCCCAACCACTCTGATAATTCCCGAGCTCTCGAGAGCTCAGTCGCCTACGGTTTGCGCGAGCGACGTCCATAGTCTCCTCGATCGCCATCTCGATCGTCCCGCTGCAAATTCAGGTCTGGTTGCGCTTCAAGCACGACATCCCGTTGTTGTCCTAGAGCCGCCTGACGGTCGACTACAAGCAGGCCAGTACGATTTCCATCTTGCATCGTCGACCACGAGGCATTGCATTACTCGCCAGTCTCGCGAGTGGTTCAGGAAACGAAAAACTAGACGCACACTGGACTCAAGTATCGCTTGTCAGCAGAATGGTGAGTCAGTTTGTACTGATAGACAACATCTTCAAGATCAACAAACTGCTTGGCGCCAAAACATGGTTTCGTGTTATCGTTGCGACCGCAGTCGAGCTCTAGAATACTGCAGACTGGACGTGTTTGCCCTTCTTCGGGAGGCTGGCTCCGGGAACAGCGTCGTACGGAGAGAAGTACTGCTGTGCGCCACTGCTGTTCCGTGTTTGAGCCTCCTGAGCCTCTTTTGTGAATTTGAACGCCGTTTTGGTCGGAGGTGGCGACGGCGGGCGGAACACCTTTGACTGCTGGTGGTCTTGATTCGAGTTGCCGGCTCCAATAGGTGTAGTTGGTCTACTAAGTGTTGGCAACGAGGTTTGCCGGCCCACCACACTGGAGCTTGACTTCGGACGCTCCTTACCGATGGACTTGGTGGGGGAGTGCGAAGGAGAGCGAGAGCCTATGGAGCGATTAGTGGAGCCGCCATTCAGCACCTTTTCGATAGTCTTGGAGGCTTGATGCCACTTCTTCGTGATCTTGACGTTCTCCATGGTGCGCATGATCAGATCGCGCTGAATCTTGGTCTTGATAGCTAGCTGCTTGCGGCGATTCACGAGTGACTCCTTTTCGTTCAGCATGTGCTGAGTACGGGCCTCGGTGTCTTGCAATTTGCGTAGCATCTCCAACCGCTGATACTCTTGAATCCGCTTCATCCTCTCCACCTTGTCGAGCTTCAACTGTGCCTGCAGCTTCCGATACTCACTGCGTAAAGCACGTTGATGCTGCTGGGTTTTCTGCACCTGCTGTACATTCTGGTCGGTCTCTCGTTGTCTTTGAAGCAGCTCCTCCTTCTTCCGAGCTTCTTCTCGTCGGGCCTCCTCTAGCACCAATTGACGCTTCCGCTCAAGTGCCAACTGCTGCTGCGCCTGTAACTCCCTCGACCGGCGCTCTTCCTCTTCATGAGCCCGTCGCAGTGCTTCGCTAGCGGCTTGCTTTCGTTGGATGTCACGCTTGCGTTGCGCCTCCAGCTTCTTCGAAGCTCGAAGGTTTTTCCGGATCCGCAGTGTCACCTCGCGACGCCGAGCATCCATCGCTATAGCGCGCTCCGCTCGCTGTTGCTCGACCATTTCCTCGCGCGCCTTCTCTGCCAGGTCTAGCTCACGAAGCCGAGCTTGAATCTCCATCTGCTGGGCCTGAAGCAGAGCTTCTGTTTGCGCTCGGTGCTCTTCCGCCTTAATTTTGCGTTCTTCCTCCCGTTCGCGCGCTTCGATCCGCCGTAGTTTGTCCTGCCGAGCCTTTTCCTCAGCTAACGCACGATCCCGAGCAGCCAAATGCGCTGCCAACTCCTTTCGTCGCTCTTCTTCAGCGTCAAGTTGAGCCTTCTTCTTGATTTCCCGAGCTCGCTTTTCAGCCGCAAGCTCTTGGGCGAAGCGCATCCGGGAGCGCTCCATTGCCTCATGCTGCCTCTTTTCGCGCTCCATCTTCTCGGCAGCCTCCTGCTGCAGGCGGTTCATCTTCATCTCAAACTCCAGCATTTGCTCCAGCTCGCGCTCTTGGCGCTGTCGAACCTTTTCCAGTCGTTGTCGCTCGATTTCCAACAATGCGGACGACCCCTTCTTACCTGGGGAACTAGATGCCCCCGACGACATCGAAGGGGGTCCGTCAGCGTCTTGAGTAGTGCGCGTTGGCGCTGCTCTGACAGATTTCTTTGATCCAGCGACAGCAACCAGTCGAGCTGGCATTGCATTTCCAGCCCCGCGGTCCTCCGCCTCAATCAAGTTCCGCTTCTCAGTTCTCAACGCCAGCATCTCCTCATGTCGCCGTAGCGAGTACGCCTCGTGACGCATGCGCTGGACGGCAGCAGTGTCGTCCGGGTCGTAAAACGAGTCCAAGTCTCGAATCTTCAGCGTTTCAGGATTTACACCACAGCGCAGACACGCTTCAGCTGAGCGTGGCGTGAGCACAATTCGCTCGGGTGGTGGATTCAACCCCGAAGACCGGACATTGCTGAGCGTCGCGAACATCTCCTCGATCGTTTGAGCCCGAGGTCCGCGTCGCTTGCGGATTTTGGTCTTCTTCTTGGGCTCTTCTTCCTCCTGTTGCTGCGTCTTGGGTCGGTCTGTGCCAGTGATATGATCCAGGTCTAAGTGCATCCCGCTCGCTGAAGCCTCGGGGCGTTTGGAGTCATGGTCATCTTCAGGGTTCCCCTCGACTTCATTCGGGGAAGCCATAGGGAATCCCCAGCGATATCACTCAGCAACTACCTGCCCGACGTTTTCACGCTGCCCTTCCCCACTGCGCGCTAAAACGTTCTCGAAGCCTCGAGCAGGTCAGAGCGTGTGATGTCTTGGCCACTCGCTCCGCTTTTTTTAGGCCTGGTGGGCAGGCAACCATGAAGGGTGCCAAATGCTGGCGGAGCGTGGATGAACACGTACTCACTCACAGAAATAGCTATCTTCCCTGCAAATGCATATTGGTCCGCAAATTTCGGATGGGTTTCGGGATCAGACTGTGGCCTTATTGGTATCTGCTCCTGGATTTGGTCGGTATCAGCGTCAGCAGGACGGGACGCGGGTTGCTCGCTGTTCCTTTTGGAAATACGGTAGGGCTCGCACTACCCGCCCGACGGCTTGGGTGCTGCCTTCGCGGAGGACAAGCGGCAAGTCTGGGCGGATGTACTCTGGCCAGTACATGAACTCAAAGCGGCACATGGTCGTGGTAGGCGGAAGTGTCGACGGCGACGTGGTTGATACGCTTGGGGTTGAGCCACTGGGGTCTCCCAATCGCACGATCTTCGCCATCTGCCGAACTTGACCCGCGTGGATGACCGCCTGGAAGTTCTCGCGGAACGTGTGAGCGTCAGGCAAGAAGTGCAGCTCTGCGTCGAACTGACGTGTAGCCATTGGTCGAACGCTTGGGTGAACGAGCATGGTGCCTTTCCGGATGCGGTGAGCAGGCTGAGCAGCAGACCAGAAGCGGATTAGCACAGCGCCAGTCTCGCCGGCGCTTAAGCTCTGCGCTGCCTTGTGCTGCACCTCGATGCTCTCCACTGCAACATCGCAAAACGTGCCATGGGCGTCAGGTCCGAGCAGCATTCGCTCGCCCACGCAGAACGTCCCAGCCTGCACAAGCCCTGTTACAATCGTGCCTTCGTTCTCGATATCGTACGCTTGGCTGACTTGGAATTCCGCCGGTGTCTTTGCCTTGGTAGCCCACACGCGCTTGGGCTCGAGAACAGCCAAGTATCCTTGCAGCACGTCCAAACCTCTACCGTCCACGCTCGAGACCCGGAACACTGGTATTGTGCTCGCCGTGGTGAGTTTCTGCAGCTCCTCCTTCTCGCCCACGCTTGTATCGGTGCTTTCCGGAGCCAGAACAATTGTCTGGCCAGGGCAAACAGCATTTAACAGATCGGCAACCTCAACCAGCGACTGCTGTATTCGCTCTTCGGTCGCGCGATCCGTTTTGGTTATTACCACAAAAATGGCGACCTCCAGAGCAGTAGCGATCTTCACGTGCTCCCGTGTCATGTCCCGAACACCTCGGACTGCATCCACCGCGAGCATGGCGTAGTCCGGGAACTGGCCAGCCAGCCCAGACGCCGTGCTCTTGAGGTATTTCTTGTGCCCCGCCAGATCGCTGAGCGTGATGAAGCTCTCCTGCCTCCTCGACTCCTGCAGCTCCTCGGCCTCTTCATCACTGTCGCCAAAGTCGCACGTGGCCAGTTCGTCCGTGCAGCGGAAGTGGCCGTCGGGGGCCACTGCGATCGTGTGCTCGCTGACACTCGACGTGCAGCCGTTCTCCAGCTCGTGGCGGTGGCGACACACCTGCATCCTGGCGAGACCGGCACCGTCGTCTAGGCAGCCGCGCGTCAACACCCCCACCAGCGTCGACTTGCCGCTCTCAAAGTCTCCAATCACCGACACTAGTAGTAGCCAACCACCACACAAACTATCAGTAGCCATATCAATAACAACGTTAACAGTAAGAACAGTAACCCACCACGAAGCCGCTTGGCCGCGTTGTGCTTGAGCACCCGCGTGACTTGGATCCTCGCAGCGCGGTGGTCTGCATCGTGTCCAGCTCTAAACTCGGACAGCGTCATCTCGGCGTGCACCACACGGCACATCCTGTATCCATCCACCACTCCAGTAAGATGGCTACACTCCACTTCAACTTCAAATAGTACTATGCAAACCAGTAGTAGTCCCATAGTACTCTAATTGAAAAAATACTATGCAGCGCCGTACCGAGCGAGCGTGCCCAGCGAGCGCAGCAACGCGTCCTCCGAGAGCCCCAGCAGCTCCCCGTTGTCTCGCACGCCGAGCTCGTAGAAGGCGGTGCCGCCCCCTTCGTTCAGGCGCCAGTGCATCTGCGTCGTCAACTGCCGCAACCGCTCGGGCGCCGGCTCCAGCAGCTGCAGCTTGTACTCGACGTTGCCCTCCTCCACCTCCTCGGGCAGGCGCTCCACAGCCAGAGCGGGGGCGCTCAGCGGCTGCGCGAACTCGCCGCGCACTTGGCGCCGCAGCGCCGCCAGCCCAACGTCGTCCGCAGGTGAAGCCATTTTGGCGACTGAGCAAAAGCCGCAGTGAATCTTCTGAACTGAAAAGACCAACACTCAGACGCAAGATGGGTACACAAGGAAACTTCAGCCCGCAGAGTAACCGCAGGAGGGCGCCACAAGAAGTTTCGCCTGCAACACAAGCTTTTGCTGCGAACGGCACGGTAAAATAGTAGCAGCGCCCCAACTTGAATACAAGCCAAGCCAAATGAACCAAATTATGACGACAAAAAGCCAAGAGGAAGAGACGACGCTGTCAAGGATCTACTGATCGATTATTTCCCACCGCAAGTGTCGAAAGCTGAACGTTTAGCGGGTGTAGGCTGCCTTTAGAGACAGGCTTGCGCTAGAGATTTCGGGGAGTCATGCATGCTCGCTCAGTGCGTGATATTCATCCAGTGTTTTAAGAAGTTATCGCTTCGGGTGTTGGTACAGCTCCTCCATTATTACAGCTCGAGCGTCGACTTACCTTGTCTATTATCCTAACAATGTGCCTTGACTTCCGTAATGGTGTGAGCTTACTTAGACCAAGTATTTGGTTTATTGTTGACGGGGCGGGTGGGCCGCAGTTGGCGAGCTGAGCCTCCTCGGTTCTTCCGGATGTAATGCAAGCTTACACGTTCTAGCACAATCAGCAATCTTGCCGGTCTCAGTACTCACATGTCAATCTGCCCCCATAGTTACCGACGCCAACAGCTTGTATCATGGGCTTTTTCTTCTTTCAGCGTGTGCCAGTCGCCACTTTCCTTGCGAGCTGTGATGCTACCTCGACTGCCGAACACACTACGATGTCAAATCCGGCGAATCGGACACACAACACCCACCAACGACACCTGAGAAGCTATAGCATGAACGTTATGGAGATCGAGGACGACAAGCGAATCCAGACCAAACTCAATAAGGTTGACCTCGAGAAGATCGCTCAAGGTTTCCGAGCTCAAGGAGTGCAAGGTGAATCCCCGACAATCAACGTCGACGCGATTTTGCGGGCAGCACCCGCCAGAGATCAAGAGCTCCATCAAATCGCCGCGTACTTTGCGAGTCGCAACGGGATGCTCGGTAACTGGCTTCCCAAATGAGCACGCTCGACAGTCTGCGCGGTGCGAGTGTGCCCCAATTGAAAACAGTGTTCACACAGTGGAAGGCGCAAGGAGTGACCTTGGAAAATCTCACGCGACTGCTGAATGCCAAACCGGCCGTTTAGAAAAAGTATCGTGTTGGGTCGACGTTGTACCGAGGGTTCCTACAGATGAGTAAAAGAAGCACATAGCTCAGTTCTGCTCAAATTTAGTGATGCGATAGAAGCTAACAACTTAGTTTACCACACACTAACTGTTACTATTTCTTTCTATGCTTTCTAAACCAATTACGAAGTTAAAATTACTCTAGCAGTAATAACTCCAGCTGTAATTCACGATACAAGTTCCACACAGTCGAATTTGTCCTAAATTTAAGGATAATACACACAGCATTCTTTTAGATAGCCCCGAAATTTAACCGCGTTGTATAGCTGCGCGAGACCGATATATCGTCCAAACGCGCTCAGGATTAAACTTTTCCCGAAAATTTGGTCAAAATTGGCACTATCTAGCCGGTAATGTGAACAATCGTGCAACCATTGAACCCAGACTTACCGACTGGCAAACTACGTGTAGTTAGGTGAGCTGATAGCTTCGAAACAAGATAGCAGACCATACCATGAGCTGCTGTTTTCATTGGCGTAAACTACCACGCTAATGAAGCTGTAATGATCTGCACGTGCAAGAGCAGAACACAACCACATCATCAGTTGAGTCCGCACACAGAGAGCCCAAGTCGTCGTCTGCATACTCACCGGTTGCACAAGCTCCTGCTCCGGCACGCCTCAGCCAACCACTTCATGTTTAGGACCGAGCGCCATGAGGGCGCCCTCGCGTAGATGGATAGCAGCAAAGAGACAAAGACATCAATTCAGTTTCCATTTTACTCGCAACACAACAGGCACAACCAGAACCTTACACTTCGTAGCACTTGAGCCTCCAGCGCGCGCTTCCGTCCAGTTCCAGTTCCAGTCTCCGTTCGAGTTCCAGTTCCAGATCCAGTCCAGTCCTGCCACGCGTCGCTAGTGCGCACGCCGTGCAGCCTAGTCCATCCCGCATTGCCGTTGCGCACGCCGTCTTCCTCGCCTACGTTCTTCGGTGCGCCGCACCTGTACCTCTCGCCGTTCAGCTTCTCCGGGTGCGCCGCGTGCGTTGCCTCGTCCGTAGCTTCGTTCCGCTCGTCGGCGACGGGACCTCCATTTTCGCCGGGCTCGCTCCTTTTCCTTCTGGGGGAGGAGTGGCGATGCGCATTGTCACACGTCATTTCGTGTCGACATCTCATTGGTGCATTTAGCCCAATCACTCCCGCGTGTCCATACGCGGCACCCACCTCGACCTTCCGCTTGTCGCCTCGGCTGTCACTTGCCAACAGTGCGCAGCCGAGTGTAACATCCGCGTCGGAGGCCGTTACGAGTCTAGTAGTTGGAGTCTTTGTGCTCCGAGGCGGGCTCGAGCTAGCGCCGGACGGAATTGCACCAGTTGCTTCCTTCGGAACGCTGGAGCAAGTGGTTGGTACCTGTCGGAAACAGAGCTCCAGGACGAGCTTCTGTGACTTCGTTGGGGCTTACAGACATTGTCGGAAGCAGCGCTCCTAGGAGTGCCTGCGACTTCAAACCTTGATTGATTTGGCTGAGGAGCTTGCGCGCCCCAGCCATCTATTGACGACGTGTCTAGCGTAGGCGCAAACATGGATGAAGCAGCGATGCAGCACGCGGACAGCGTGCAGCAGATGTTCGCCTCGCTCGCGGCGATTATGCGCGAGCAGCAGCAGTTCATGGCACAGACAGCCGAGCTGCAGCGCCAGATGGTGGCGACACTGCAACAGCAACAGCAGCAGCAATCCACCTCGCAGCAGCAGCAACCGTCGGTGGTCGACTCTTCGTCGCCAGACACGCGCGAGTACCGGGCCGAGGGCATCACCATGCCGAAGTTCTCCGGCACTAAGGACGACGACGTCGCGGACTACCTCTTCAGCGTCAAGCTCTACTTTGAGTCGAAGAACATCAAGTACGGCGCCGACTCGCCGCAGCAGCGCCCCTTGTCGCTCTTGGTGGCAAACTTGAAGGGACCAGCAGCGGCTTGGTACCGCGAGTACGTCTCCTACGACGGGAACTTCCTGCACTCGGTCACACAGTTCGAGGAGCTGCTGGCCAGCGCGTTCACGACACCCGATCGGCAAGAGCACCTGCGTGACCAGCTCCTACGCCTGCGCCAGAACAACTTCACCTGTCTTAAAGATTACGTGTCGGCCTTCCGGCACACCATCTGCAAGGTAGAGGAGATGGGCGACATCGACAAGGTCATGCATTTCCAGAAGGGGTTGGTCGTAGAGATCAAACAAGAGGTGAAGCTGCGCCAGTTCAGGAACACGACAGACGCAATTTTGTTTGCACTGATGTACGACCGCACGCACGCTGTAGAATCGCGTCGAACCAACGTGAACCGCGGAGGCCAAGGTCCACAAAGCCTTCAGCAGTCGTCACATCACGTCGAGGAGCCGACCCCCATGGAGATCGGGAGTTCGCGCTTCGTCTCTCGCGAAGAGTGTCTGCGAAGTAATCTTTACTTTTACTGCAAGGAGCCCGGACACCGCCTGGCTACGTGTCCTAAGCGGCCAGCGCGTAACAACCCCCGAGGCTCATCTCGTCCTCCACAAGGGCGCGGTTCTTTCCGCGCACACCAGGGCTCGTTTCGCCGCATTGTTGAAGACGACGACGCATCCGACGACGATGACGACGCCTACGCAGACAACCGCGACGACCACGTTGAGGTCATCGACAGTATGCAGCTGAACATGGTGTCTCTCGACGCGAAGTTGTCGCCCAATCATGAACTGTTGAGGTTCGAGGGAGCGATGAGCGGCCAGGCAGTGCGAGTCTTGATCGACAGTGGTGCAGAGCGCAACATTGTGCGTCCGGGCCTCGCGCAGCACTACGTTGAGGCCACCAAGGTCACGACCGAGCGCTTTGATGGCACGACAACCCCGGCGCGTACCGCACAGCAATGTTTGGAGACTGTCTGCTTTAATGCAGAGTCTTCAACGATGTTTCTCTCATTGAATGGGAGGTATCTCCAAACCAAGACGTGATTCTCGGTCACCCGTGGTTAGTGCAGTTCAACCCGATCACCAATTGGCAAACCGGAGTGATGCGCTTCCCCAACCAGCGTGTAGTCATGACTTCGGTTTCGTGAACAGCAGTCTTGAGGTGGCGGGACCGACGGTGGCTTCAGTGGAAGTGAAACCGGAATTTCTTCAGCACCCGCTTCCCCCGAACCTGCGGCAGCAGCTCGATGACCATGTGCAGGCAGGCTAGTTCAGTATGCCGTTGGGACCAAGCTCACTAGCAGCGCTGGGACGCCAGACCTTACCACGCATCTTTGACGACGGTGACGATAGTACAGGCGCGTCGCCGCTGTGTGTTCTCGCGGCTGCGGAGTTGGAGAAGAAGGTGAAGGCTGACGAGTACGTCGAACTGTGGTGAAGACGTCGCCCAAGGTGAAGTCCGTGCCATTGCAGCTTCAAGCGGTTCTTGAAGAGTTCGCAGATGTCTTTCCAGCAGAGCTGCCACCTGGATTACCACCAAGCCGCTCCATCGAGCACGAAGTGGTCTTGAAACCAGGGGCGACGCCAAGCAACCAAGCCCACTTCCGCCTCTCGAAGGTTGAGCAGGAAGTATTGGACATCTTTGTGGCAGAGCTGCTGAAGAAGAACTGGGTCGAAGTGTCGGACTCTCCCTGGGTATCGAACATCTTCGGCGTGCCGAAAAAGGATCCCGCGACGGACAAGTTCCCATGCCGCTTGGAGTGGTTGCACTCGAACAACCCGCTCATGCCGATTCGATGGGTCATCGACTATCGCTTAGTGAATGCCGCCTCGGATGTGGCTAAGATCCCGCTACCGCACATCGAACAACTCTTCGATCGCATGGTGGGCGCAGTTGTCTTCTCTATTCTCGACCTCGCGAGTGGATACCACCAAATGCGCATGTCTCCGACGTCAAAACAGTACACGTCATTCAGGACGAACCATGAGATATATCATTGGAACGTGGCGCCCATGGGTCTGGCCGGCATGCCAGGCACGTGGACACACCTGATGCGCAAGCTGCTGAGTCATCTACTGTTCGCGGTCGTTTATCTTGACGACACCTGCATCTTCTCGCGATCGATGGCTGACCACGTTGAGCACTTACGACAAGTCTGCGAAGTCCTGCGCGCTAACAAGCTTTACGCCCGTCCTGACAAGTGCGACTTCGGACAAGCCTCGGTGGACTTCCTTGGCCACACCATCTCTGCTGATGGGTTGCACGTGGGCGCTCGCAAGACTCGAGCCATCGCAGAGTGGACCGAGCCATGCAACATCAAGGACCTCCAACGCATCTTGGGCCTCGCCGGGTACTATCGTCGCTTCATCCACCAGTTTCCGACGTTGGTACTGCCCCTAAGCTCTCTGGTCAAGAAGGATGTCGTTTCGGTATAGAACGAACACCAGCGCCAAGCTTTCAATGCGATTAAGCTCGCGCTCCAGCACGCTCCGGTGCTTCGTCTGCTGGACTTTAAAAAACACTCATCATGACAACGGATGCCAGCCATGCGTGCATTGGTGGAGTGCTCTCTCAGATGCATGATGGCAACGATCTACCCGTGGCTTTCTTCAGCAAGAAGCTGGGACCTCACGAGCTGAACTGGCCTGTTCACGAGAAGGAGCTCTTTGCGATCAAGCAGGCGCTTACACGTTGGCGTCATTACCTCCATGGAGTCTCGTTTGAAGTGTACACGGACAATTCGGCGTGCAAGTGGTTTTTGCAGCATCCACGCCTGCCGGGTCGCCTGGCCCGCTGGCTCGACTTCTTTGCGTCCTTCCAGTTCACTCTGCATCATCGTCCAGGAGCTTTGAATGTCGTTGCGGACGCGTTGTCGCACCCCCCTGATGCTTCATCGAGTCCGGGGGAGGGTCAGGAGGATTGTGAGTTCAAGCCCGAGCCGGTTGTAGTGTGTACGGCGTGTTTGACGTCTACCACATGCACGAACATCGAGACGTGGTCTCACGACGTACCATGGCTACGGCGAAGCTCCAAAGCATACCGTCCCGGGATCAAGCTGTGATGCTGGCCGTCAAACCGCAAGCCACAAAGGCACTCGGAGTTGGGACAGCACAGTGGCGCATGAGGTTGAACGCAGCGTCAATGGAGGACAGCACGGTGATCAGCTCACTTCAGCTGGATAACCAAACGAAGCCGGCGTTTCAGAAGGCATACGGCAGAGATCCAGTCTTCAAGCCACTGTGGAAGTCCAGACGCTCGTCGGAAGAGTACGAAGTCATTCGCTGGTTGATCTATTTGAAGAGCAACGACAGCCTACGCCGCCTCTGTGTGCCAAACAACCGGAAACTTCGGCTCGATGGCATTAACAACGCGCATGATGCGGCGATCATGGCGCACCCAGGCATCCGTCGCACTCAGCTTGCTGCGGCACAGTGGTACTTCTGGCCAAGCATGGATCTGGACATCAAAGTCTACGTTCAGAGTTGTGAGTCATGCATGAGGTACAAGTCAAGCACCGGACGAAGAGCAGGAAAGCTTCAGTCGATCCCGTTGCCCGCTGCGTGTTGGGATGTTGTCTCGCCTGACTTCATCACGCATTTGCCTGTGTCCGATGGCTTTGATGCGATCATGGTCGTGGTGGACAAGTTGTCAAAGCGTCCAGTCTACATCCCGACGCACACCACGACGACTGCGGAAGACATTGCCAAGCTGTTCTTCAATAACGTCATCAGGTACTATGGTATCCCATCGACCATCATCTCCGACCGGGACCCGAAGTTCACGTCGAAGTTCTGGAAAGCACTGGTACAGCTGATGAAGATCAAGACAGCGATGACGACTGCCCACCCAGCGCAGATCGATGGCCAAACTGAGCGTCAGAATCGGACTCTCGAGGACTCATTGCGATGCTCTGTTTCGTACCATGGCAACGACTGGAATGAGCACCTGCCCATGATTGAGTATGCGCACGCAACACTGGTGTCCAGCTCGTCGAAGCTGTCGCCCTTCTTCGTCGACACCGGTCGTCACCCTAAGAACCGATTGGGTAGTGTGGAGAGCGATCAGCCGGTGGCGAGGTCTCGTGTGGAGTACGCGTCTCGATTTGTTCAGCATCGTCAAGAGGTGATCGAACGTGCTCGGAAGAATCTGTTGGATGCGCAAGAGGCTCAAAAGAAGTTCTACGACCGGCGTCGTGCAGCAAACCCATTCAAGGTCGGTCATCTAGCCTTGCTGTCGACGCAGGACCTGAACATCTCGCACGCCACCGCGGAAACGACGCTCCGCTCACAGAAGTTCATCCCGCGCTTCATCGGCCCGTACACCATCCTGGAACTTCACGGCAACGTCGGGCTGCTGGATCTACAGGCCAACTTGAAGCACATCAGCCCACGCTTCAACATCGACAAGCTCAAGGTATACAACAGCAACCCTGATCGCTTCGTCGGCCGTGTGATCCCGAAGTCGACTCCCGTGATTTTCGACGACGATGGCGAGCCACTACACGTTGTCAAAGCTCTGATCAAGAAGCGCATCTTCAACCGCCAACCTGAGTACTTGGTCAAGTGGCACGGGCTTCCTCACCATGAGAACACGTGGGAACGCGAGCGCGACATCAAACACGTCAGCCACTGGCAAGCGCTGCTAAAAGATCTTCGCCAACGCAATCGAGTGGCACGGGCCTAGTGGAATTCTCTTCAACAAAGTTTTCACGGTACGGACCCTTACATAGAGGGTCTACGGTACTACCTACTTCAGCTTCGGCGACTTCAACGTTCAAGGTGCCGGGACTCGCTCAAGTCGGGGGGGGGGGGGGGGTGTAATGATCTGCACGTGCAAGAGCAGAACACAACCACATCATCAGTTGAGTCCGCACTCAGAGAGCCCAAGTCGTCGTCTGCATACTTACCGGTTGCGCAAGCACCTGCTCCGGCACGCCTCAGCCAACCACTTCATGTTTAGGACCGAGCGCCATGAGGGCGCCCTCGGGTAGATGGATAGCAGCAAAGAGACAAAGACATCAATTCAGTTTCCATTTTACTCGCAACACAACAAGCACAACCAGAACATTACAGAAGCGGTACATTTTGATGTTCTTCCTAATCATCCCGAACACTTAGAATCGACGTTCTATTTTCACGTTCTACCGTACTTCACAACATAAATGCTTAAGAAAAATACTGCAGTTTGAAGCAGGAAGTATTTCAGGCAAAAGAGCTCGATTAATTCGCACCATTTGTAGGCAAACTAGAGTCCGAGCAGATTACTTAAATCCGGCATAGCGCCGGGTTAAGGTTTTTGAAGGTGCCGAATGTTAATGTTACAGTGCTCGTTGGATGGCCACTAAGTTGAAGTGCTAAACCTTCATTTTTATATGCGGTACCTCTACAACTTTATGTGCGTCCTATGCCGAAAAGGCACAAAACGGGTGTCTCGCTCCAGTTTAGAACTTACCGCCGCGGCAAGAAGCAGTAGCCCTGGAAGCTCGCATATGTAAGATGAAGTAAGGCGAAGTCAGTTCTTACCGGTACTTGTAATTGGTTCAAGTGACGTCTCTAACCGGTTCAACTCACGTTTGCTTACGCACTTTGCTTGTCAGTGTAAGCCGCTGCTGAACTTCATACCCCGCAGCTACTCCATCCATAAGCCACCCGTGATGGCGCCCACAGTACCACCACACTGTGCGCTTCGGTCATGCACGCTGCGTCGCCTGGAAGCCATCCGAGGTTGTCGAGCTCATCCGGTGGTCAATCAAATGTGCTGAGCGATTACGGCGAGGTCACAAGACAGCACGTGCGGCAACGAACACGACGAAGTGCAACTTGTCTACTTGCATTACAATCGGAGAATTCTTCTAGTGTTGCGACGGGATGGCTGCCGAGGTTATGTCTAAGAACGAGGTCCATCGCGTTCAAGGACGAGCTGTCAGCATCGGCCCCAAAAGGTGGCGAGTTTAGCAGAGATAAGTTTTAAATGTCTACGTCAACTTCACACTGCTGCCTATTATGCGTCGAGTTAAAGCTTCATAGAGAAAACCTTCGTTAGATAGCACTGTCGATAGAGTGGGGTTTTAAGGTAAGTGACAATCATTTATCTTAATGCAAAACAAAGCAAGCGAAAAGACACTGTGGTGAAGTTATCTGCCACGCACCAGGAGGCTAAAACACCACGGGAGTTCATCTTTAATCTAGCAAAATATGAACAGCTAATGCGTGGTCAAACAGCGATGTTTTCGTGTTCGTTGGCGTAAGTGGTCTTGTGGATGCACGTTATTCAAGCTAACAACTTCCTGCATGAACACGAATATCTCAACACCTTGCATCTAATGTATCTGTCTTCGTCTTCGGAACTGACCAGGGCATATGGGTAAGATACGCACGAATCTTCCCGAGGATCTGCATCGACTTGTGGAGGTGTTTAGAGTCCTGGATGTGTCCTGGTCACGTCTTGAAAGTGTCCATAATTTCAATCCTGGGTCGCAACACCAGCCTTGCTTCTTTTTCGTTGTCCTATTCTCCTACATGTAAGGTGCTAACCCGCATGTCTGTCGTGTGAGCCACCATAAAACCCAGCTTAAACATATTTACTGTGCCACTGGCGTGGGGAGTTCCCACTGGGGACCAGTCAGAATTGCTAAGCTTTTAAAACCTACGCGGAAAGCCTTTATGTATTCGTCCCGGAGGACGAGGAGAGGTTCCAAATGAATGGCATCAACAGGGTCGCTCGACGGACCCATGTTGAGACTCCAACCATTAACGTCAACGCGCGTATACGGACGTACACCAGAGAGCACGACCTCCAACGAATCACAGCGTTTTTTTAGACACACAACGGAGCCCTCGGCGGGTGGCTTTAAAGGAGCGTCCTCAATGGCCTGCGCGGTTCGGATTTGGGCCACAAAAGACAAGTATTCGCGCAATGGCAGTCGCAGGGCAAAACCGCGGAGAATGTCAAGGAATTGCTCAGTGCAAACGCCTTTGTTAAGAAGAAGTACGGGTTTCTGTCAGAGATGCACGCAGGCTTCCTCAGACTGAGTTAGGTGCGTTACCGTAGATTCATTCCAAAAAACAATTCTTCTCGGCGAATTATTGTTCTTGAAAAAAAAAGGCTGGGTTTGACAGGAAAAGGTGCACAAACTCCTTGTCGCCTCAGATAACACCAAAAAATAAAATAAAACAACACAAAGATGCACAGTCCTCGTCTCGCAGACAAGAAATGTGAATACTGCCAAATCGAATAATCCTACTCGCTTTGCCGACTGCCGGCGTGAAAGTGGAAATTGAGTTGAGCAAGACAGTCATGGGAAGTGCTTATGTGGCCCTATACACTGGAACGGTCTTACTCTTGAGGAGACGAGGGTGTGAGCCGTGATGAACGACCGCGATAACGGGGAAAGTGTCGTTTCGTGCGAAGCACGGACTGCGACGCTTGATCGGCGCATCTTAGACTGTTGTTGCTTATGCTGTGTAGCACGCACGACTTTGACGACGGTGCATCTGAATCAGATGGACGGAGCGCCTCCCGCAGCCGGAGAACTACTTCTCGCTTCGAACGTACTATCTGGACGACTCCATCACACGACGCAACGCTTGTACCCGTCAGGTTGTGCTCTTCCGAGCTGGACTCGACACCCGCGCCTACCGGTTGGAGGCTGTCAAGTATTCGAGGTGGACCAGAACTTCGCGCTCTTTGACACAAAGTGGCGGCGCTGGAAGAAATGGACGCCTCGCTGATACCTGAGCGCCACGAGATGGTCGTGGCTGATGTGAATGACTTCAACTGGGAGGAGAAGCTGCTGTCTGCGGGGTTCGACCCCAGCGCTCCGACGTTCTGGGCTCTGGAAGGACTGACGATGTACTTGGAGCGCGGCAGCAACATCGCACTGCTGAAAACTATCGACATCTTGTCAGCTCCTGGTAGCGAGATCTGGGGGGACGTCGGCGGTCGTGCGCCAGAGGAAGGCGCGGTCGCAGCTTTCAAGCAGGCGGACGAACTCAGTCAAGCGGAACTAGGCACGCACCTGTTCAGGCTCGGCGAAGATGACGCGATGCACGGCGTCTTCAGCGAACTCCCCTGGACATTGACACTTCAGGCGGATTTGGTGGCACCTGGAACGCATTTTGGGCGTGAACGGGAACCCATTCTATCAGCAAGCGAAAAGCGGCCGGTGCCGTTCTCCTTTGTCCATGGAGTGAAGCAAGTGGCGTGATACATGTAGCCATGAAGATGATGTAGTTACCAGAACGATCAGCATTTTTGTAATACTGGGACTTGTGCAGTTGATCAGATCATCTGATCAACTGCACAAATCCTCTGGCGCACGACCGCCGACGTCCCCCCAGATCTCGCTACCAGGAGCTGACAAGATGTCGATAGTTTTCAGCAGTGCGATGTTGCTGCCGCGCTCCAAGTACATCGTCAGTCCTTCCAGAGCCCAGAACGTCGGAGCGCTGGGGTCGAACCCCGCAGACAGCAGCTTCTCCTCCCAGTTGAAGTCATTCACATCAGCCACGACCATCTCGTGGCGCTCAGGTATCAGCGAGGCGTCCATTTCTTCCAGCGCCGCCACTTTGTGTCAAAGAGCGCGAAGTTCTGGTCCACCTCGAATACTTGACAGTCGTGCAGCGCCTCCAACCGGTAGGCGCGGGTGTCGAGTCCAGCTCGGAAGAGCACAACCTGACGGGTACAAGCGTTGCGTCGTGTGATGGAGTCGTCCAGATAGTACGTTCGAAGCGAGAAGTAGTTCTCCGGCTGCGGGAGGCTCTCCGTCCATTTCTTCATCCGAGGGCGAGCTGCGGGGCGATCTGACGAGTGAGTGGCTCTGCAAACGGATCTGTGACAATGTGGTCGTCACGGGCGTGCTCGATAGTACTCCCGCGAAGCTCATGAACTGCACGAAGTCCTCCGAGTGCATCTTGTCGCCCGCGGATCGCCAGCGATTTGTAGATTGAAGCCGCGCTTGTAAAATCCGACGAGGCTTTCGTGGCGTTGAGAGGGGGCGGAGCGGGATCTTGCGTTGCGCGTCGGTGCCCACCACTGTCCGGCCACACTTGGGGGTACGTGTCGAGGGAATCGGGGACTGTTGTACGTGTAGCGTGCTACAGGTACTAGCCTAGTACTGTACTGTTGGGCTGATGAAGCCATAGTGTTCCTATTATTAGCAACGTATATTTATCACAAATCTATCCGTATACTTTAACCAAGATAATGACTAGCCGAAGTCACTTTAGCTGGATTTCTGTCGGCTTATGCCGTGATAAGATCTACCTTAGTAGAATAGAAAGTCGGCATACAGAGCTCAGCCGTTTACATTGCAGCGGAAGTTGCACTAGCTTGTCAAAGTGATGCGTGGTGTTTATTTTTGGGATGCATGAGAAGTAGAGACAATGTGTATCATCAAAGTAGAGCGATTCTCATACCTGCTAAGGTATTAAACGACTAAAGGTCCTGGATGGTTCTACACAAACACCAAATGCTGAATTCACCAATGGAAACGAAAATTATACCCAACATCGGCCAACTTTGGCCAGATAGGATCTTTTGCGTATTGGTCGTTTTCAAAACTCAAATATGGTCAATATGGGAAAATGACCAAATACCCATGTTTGGGGAAGCATGTAAATTTAATTACCACGTTGGTTTTTGCTTTGGAAGAATTACATCCTAGGCCGATGCTCCAGGAAATGTTTGAAATGCGTGACCACAACTGTGTACTGCTTCATAACGGATTCGTCAGCTTTCAGCAAGTCGGTGAGATCTTTCAAGCTTTTCCCATTCTCGATCCATTCTGTGAACACTCTCTTCTTGTGAGCCATTGTTGAACCGGCCAGGCTGTCGAGCGTATGCTTATGAAGCCAGCCGCCGAGGACGCCCCCACGACTTGTAAAGTAGTCGGCGACACGTCGAACCTCTTGATCACGAGTGAGCGCATTCCGCAAGACCGCGTCGACATTCAACGTGTTGCGCAAGCGCTCGGCTTGAGCTCGCAATTGGTTTGCTTGCACACGCACAGTAAACTCCTTGATCTCGGACGCCTTGATTGGAATCTTGAACCGCGCTTCTTCGCCATCGACCCCGCTCTCCAAATCGTTCATGCTGTAGCTCTTTAAGTGCCTTCGGCGTGTGCTGTGCACCTCCTTCACGGCGTTGGTTGTCGAGCTTGACACTGTAGCGTAGCGAGCAGCCAAGGCAGCATCTTGGGTCGCAAGGAAAGTGGCAGTTGCCACAAGCAGCACGTAGCTCAAGCGCATGGCACCAGTCGGTTGGGGCCCAAAAGCTTCGCTGGGGGGACTCTTCTTGGTACTGTAGCAAACTGAGAAGTGAGTTCACTCCACATATTTTTCCCATCCCCACGTTCGGTCCAGCTGGTTATACTATACAGCCGGCTCCTACAGTAGCCGGCTTACACCCGGGCCACGCAAATGACCCGGTATATCAAAAGTCCTATAAAGAAGCATAGTTAGTAAGGTGGTCTACTGATGTCATATGTTGCCAATCCCGATGCGGGCCAGCGCCAAATGTTACAGTCAGTACATGCCATGTACATACATGTATACCACTCCGTTTCAAAATGAAAGCACGATCGGCGTCAAAATGCGCCCTCCAAATCAATTTTCAACGTTTTCGCGTAAACATTGCACCACTTGAACTGCTAAATTCTCCTCTTTTAATTGGCGTGCTAGTTTACTTGAACCGTTTAGAATTGACCTTTGTACACTTGAATATCGTATGGCTAGTAGGCTTTTCTCTTCGGAAATGCACAAGAAAGTACGTGATTTGAAGATGTCAGTAATCCCTCCCATACTCAAACCAAGTCTTTTTTCGTGCTATCGTCCTGAAACAACCTTCACGGTGAATCATGCATTCTTTTTGAAACGGAGTAGTAATACACTCAACGAATGGTGGTACTGTGTACCATGGATATACGGTTAATGGAGGCTTTGCTGTTCACGATCCTTATTACGGGTTCCGTACATGTATCAAGACATAAGCTTATCGCACATATTTGTATGTACTGTGATACGTCTACTATCCGGGTAAGCTCCAAGTCGATTCGCTGCCCAGCCATCCCAACGCCGCAATGTCCAGCACCGAAGTCCGCGGGACCTCAGTCGTAAATATGTACGAGCTAAAAACTGCCTGATACAAGACTGGAGTAGAAGAAAGTAACAATTTGGCAACAGCGTCGGGCCATGCTAATCTCAACTCGAATCATCCGGTTCCGTATGCAAGCTGCTCCTTCAAGGAGCCTCCTTGCATTGCAAGGAGCAGCTTTCGGGCTGGGCATGCGACGTGTAACCAACGTGGCTGGTTAGAGCACCGACGGAGAATCCAGGGCCTAAGGCCCTGGTTTCTCCGTCGGTGTCTGGGGAGAGTCATTAAAGCAACATTGAAAATCAGCCTCAATGTGTGGGATCAATAACATTGATGGGGTCCAATGTTGCGTGATCGCTAACATTGACGCAATGTAAATTTTCCAGACGTGAAATTTCACACACGGCAATTATGCATAAGAGGTTGGATGTGCTGGGGATCATGGATGGTGGTGTACTGGGCCAATGCATGGCTGCTGACAGGCTCTCCCAAGTCGATATATATGTATACAGGCGTCCCCGGCCTATTCGCCACAGTGGTAAGTATGATGTTTGCGATCCAACACGATTCACGCGGTCTGAACATTGATGAGTGTGTACTCACTTACTACAAGTTTAGCTCACGAATAGAGTGGAGGTATCCCGCAACGTGGCACTTGTCGCAGTAGGTCTCGCTGTACACTAATCCAAATCAATATGTTTGCAGAAGTTGCGCGCAAATCTTGACAACTGTTTGTACTTCCTGTGCGAGGTATATTAAAATATAGAGCCGGGACTATCCCGGGGACGCCTCTATATGAGGAAGTGGATTTATCCATAATTCTACCAGGCCGTGCATCTTTTTTCACACATAAATTATTGCAAAGCACAATAATACTAATCGTTTATTATTTACCAAACCTGCTTTCAAACACTTGCGGACGCTCCAGTACACTATGAGAGCGTCATGGCTTCGCTGAAGGCGTATCAATTTGCGCCATAATCGACCAAGCTTAGCTGAAGATGACCAACATGACTTGTCTAGGTGCAGGCTACATTTTTTTACATGTCAATTTGCTCAATACCCAATCTCTCTTAGCCGAAGATGCCCAACCTCGTGTCTGTCGCCAAACCGATCAGCTCAACTCGACAGTGACACGAGCATCGTTCGTTTGAATAAGACTTTTTTCCCTCCGTTGAAGCACACACTTCCAAGGAACTGGCCCATTAGCGTATATCTCATTCCGCAATTTATCCCCCAAGCCCTCAAGTTAAAAGTTTGTTTGATTGTTTTGTTTTTGAATTGAGGATCATTTTTGTCACTTAGCTAACATCCTCAAGTTAAATGGTCAAGATCAGCTCACCATGCGTCTCTCCTTCGTTACACTACTGCAGCTCTCTCGTCTGGTCGTTAGCACACAACATAGTACGAAAATGATCACAGTATACCTTACCTGCAAAATGAATGAAGTTGCTCTCTCGTTGCTGGCCTCATCAGACCAGGCAACCTCAATTATAAAGAAGAGCGGGGCTTGCTGGTTACCAGCCTCACAAAGGTTTGGCTGAAACATCATTTCCGTATCGATACACTTCGATGTGCGCAACTATTTGTTCAACTACGCATTCTCGGGCAGATGCTGCGGCTGTGAAGCAGGCGCAGTAGATGCCCACGTTAGATTCAACTATATAATAAAGAGTTGGGCTGGTAGTGCCTTTTTAAAGGATTAAAAACAATACAACTTTGGGATTGACTCAATTACTAATCGTTATCATCGACCATGAAACTATCCGTCGACCTGTGTACCCTCCCGGAGCAACGCTTCGGGTTGCCTATTCCCTGCGGTCACACTGTCGATCTTGTAGCTATATTTGTATTACTTCTCAGCTAAAACCCCTGTTGTCCTCATACCGCTAATGAAGAAGCGTACAGAGTGATGCACTGGCGTGTCCATGAATATAAACAGACACCCCGTGAAAAAGGATTAGGTCCATATATACATGGATGTATTTATATGAAGCTCCAACAAGGTTCTTTTTTTTGTCACCTCTTCTGTAAATATTTTTTTCGCATTATTTTGGGCAGATACTATGGCTGCAAAGCAGCCGCGGGAGATGCCACGAGCCTCCCATGGGAAATGATAAACAGCCTCCTATAAAACTAAAAACACAACGACAACAACAGATTTGGTCAAAACCCTCCCGTCGCAGCCTTTCCATGTTAGTTCAGGGGCCGTGGAGCAGTACTCCGGCAGTTGTTGTAGCTCGCGTGCAAGCTGAAGACAGACAGATGGGTAGGTACGTAGGATGGTTGCTAGATTTTGTGGTAGAAAGCGAAATGGCACAATAGCTGAAGTCCTGTTCAACGATTGGTGCGGTCCTACGAGTAGACAAACGTGAGTGACTCGGGCGACCATGCAGAAAGACAAATATCGGCGCGGCTTCAGTTTACGGGCCTCAGTTTTCTTGCCTCAGTTACCGAGGTCCGAATTAACCTGATTTGGGCACTGCTAACTCAGTAAAAATTATTGTTCTCCCACGCATTTTGCCTATCTCAGCTCTAAATCGACCGGTATTAGGAGATTTGCGCTCTATTTACCCCAACTCACGATTTGTTTATGTCAAGTCACTCCTTATTAGACCGAGCATGGAGACGACACTATCGCTCTCATATTAACCAGCTGGGGTATTTAGCTGGCCTCGTTCATGTGTATAGCTCGTTAAAGGTGTTGATTGGTCGCTTAGGTCGATATATGAATCGACCAGAAAGCCCACTTTTCCGTAGGCGACTGATTCGATTCAACAGGTCTCCTTCCGATTGGTCGAAACCGGTAGCCAATCACGAGCGAGGCGTCGTCGCCCCGCGGCCGAACGCCAATAAACCCCGCACAAAGCACTCCGGGGCCGAGAAAAACCTCTGGGAACCGCGCTGCCGTGACTGTGAAGGGCGTCGCCAATCACATCCGGGCGCACTTCAACTTGCCCTTGTCCATGAGCTCGACGCCGCCCACGCTGGGCAGCATGCTGCCACTGGGGCCGCCGGACGCGCCCGCCGCGCCGCCCGCCGCCGCGCCCGCGGCCAAGAAGAAGAAGCCCGGGCGCACGCCGAGCCTCATCTGGCAGCTGCTGACCGACGAGCCCGACCCGCAGCGGCGCAACGCGTCGTCCTGCAAGCACTGCAAGCAGCAAGTGCTGTACTACAAGAAGTCGGAGCAGGCCATCCGCCACCTCAAGAAGTGCCCGCAGTTCCAGGAGATGCAGCACCAGTACGCCTTCGTGCACCAGTTCTCGGACGTGCTGCCGCTCTACAACCAGAAGATCAACGCCAAGGGCCCCGCCAAGAAGCGCGCCAAGACGGACCAGGCGCAGGCGCAGGCCCAAGCCCAAGCTCAAGCTCAACGCGCGCAAGTACAAGCCCAGGCTCAGGCCCAATCACAGGCACAACAGGCTCAAGCTCAAGCTCAAGCTCAAGCTCAAGCCCAGGCTCAGGCCGAGGCCCAGCTGCAGGTTCAGGCGCTGCAAATGCAGCAGCTCCAGGCGCAGCAGGCCAACGGCGCGCTGGCGTCGGTGATGACTAGCAGCGCGCTCGACCAGGCCGCTGTCCATCACGCGCAGGTCATGAACCAGATGGCCATGCAGCAGACCATGCCCGAGAGCTTGATGGACGGCACGGCCATGACCATGCTGAAGGACGACGGCAAGGATAAACTCGGTGCAGGCGCGAAGGAGAAGAAGAAGAACGGGATGCTGTCCAAGACGCAGACCGAGCGGTTTGAAGAGGCCATCGCCATGCACGCGTACGTGACTGGCATGGCGTTCGACGCCGTGGAGGAGTCGCATTTGGGCAGGGCGATCGCCATCTTGAAGCCGAACGCCAAGCTCCCGGACAAGAAGACACTGGAGACGGATCTGCTGGCGCGCTGCTTTGACAAGATGCACAAGCAGGTGTGGGGCGGTCTCACGACAGGTCCTGGACGCGTGTGTCTGAAGCGCGACGCCTGGTCGAACCTGAACCTGTACGGCACGAGCAACCCGGAGGAGCTGTACGTGACGTACATTGCGGTGAACAACGAGAAGCGATTTTTCCTGGAGTCGGAGAAAGCGCCTGGCGATGAATCGCAGTACAACTCCATCATGATCGCACAAGACATTAAACGCATGATGCAGCCGATGGTCAACAACGTAAGCGGCGTGGTGACTGGCAGCACAGAGTATCACTCGCGCGCGTGGGATATGCTCAAGGCAGAATACCCGACCAAGTTCTTCTATGGCTGCATCTGCCACGCTCTGCACTTGGCCATCATGGACATCTTTGGCCCCGAGAAGTCGGTGGAGAATGACCCAAGGCGAATGACGCCGCAGGTTCCGATGGATTTCCCGTTCCAGGACCTCGTGGAGCTCACAAACAACTGCAACGAGCTCCTAGCGTTCTTCAGCAGCTACCAGTATACGCAGAAGTTCAAGATGTTCGACGCTCAGCTGCTCCACACGATGAAGGGGTTTGCCAACGCTACATCCACCATGTCGTGGGGCACACTGGCCGCTCGTTTCCGTGTATTAATTCAGTCGGAAGATGTGCTGCAGTCAATTGTGAGTGACCCGGAATTCATGGGGCCAAACTCTCCCGAGCACCAGCGCGCAACGCGACAGAGTATCAAGGAGTTCGTGCTTAACCTGAACTGGAAGTTGACGTTGGAGAAGGCGATCACCATCTTGACCCCAATCGAGCTCATCCTGTACAAATTCCAGGACGACCGGGCCCCGATTTCTGAAGTTTACTTCGAGTCCAAGCATCTGCTCACAGATTTTGATGCAGTATTCGGGCTTACGACAGTTGAACTCGAGTACATCAAGAAGGTGGTGACAGAGCGGTGGCAGTACGTACTCAGTGAGGCACACGGATTGGCATTCTTGCTGGACCCGCGATACATCGGCAAATCCATGACGCGGGACTATCGTGAGCAGATTGAGGAGCTGATTTTCAATTTCCCAGAAACGGACCAGGATGTGGGGGTCAGCGAGGACCGCAAGCGAGCCATGACAGCGGAATACATGGACTACGTTATCTATGCGAAGAACCAGCGCAACAACCGGACGTACAAGTGGGAAATGCTGGAGAAGGGCAACCGGTCACCGCTGCAGTTCTGGCAGCTGGATGCGGACGATTGGCCGCACCTCAAGTCGCTGGCTCTCACTCTCTTTTCCTTAGCCCCGAGCAGTATCGCGTCCGAGAAAGCGCTGTGCAAGACCACACTGACCCAGTCCAGCCGGCGGAACAAGCTATGCTTTGAAGATATGCGGCGACTGGCGTTCATTTGTATCAACGACTCGCAGTTCTCGGGCAATCGCGCGAGTGGTGAAGTGCAGAACAACACTGTGCCAGATTTTACTGTGGGGGACCCCATATACCCGGACGGAATGATGATGTGGATGATCTGAGCCGAGCTCGACAGCATGTACTACTGTAGTTCTCCGAACTTTATAAAAATTGTTTTGCTTTAAACAAAGACGCAGGATACTGATGAAGACCTGAATCAGCAATGGCTCGTCGAAAGCTTCAACGGGGAGCAACTGGAGCAGCATGTTTCGACACAATGCCGAAAGCACTTGCGCGTGGAAATTTAATTTGAAGTTATAACTTATTTTATGGTAAGCTGATAGTCAACATTTGTCAGCAAGTGACCAACAGTAAGAGCATAGTCGAAGATTGTCAGAAAATGGTGAGTACCAAAAACTGCACGAGCGAAACTCAGGAGAGCTTCGACTTGAGCAAGCTGCTGCTGCAATTCACCATCGACACGATCGGGCTTTGGTCACAAGCTGGAGACTTTGACCTCGGATGGGGTGCATCCGTTCGAGGCCGCGTTCGATGACGCAAACCGCATTTCAAGTCAGCGGAATACTGTGCCCCCTTGTGTCTGGAAGCTCCAGCGCTGTCTAAACGTCGGGAGTGAGCGGCGGCTTCGCGAGGCGATCGACGAGATGAATGGCTTGCTATTGGTACTCATCTCGAGTGCGTATGGAGCAGGCCACGAATCACAGCCACGGAAGTGCGCGATATTTCTCTGGCTGGCCTTGAGGTAGGACGAAACACGACTGCAGACGCGATGATGTGGTTCTTCCACGCGTTGAGTCAAAATCCTCAGGTGCAGAAGAAGCTTCACGCTGAAATCCTGGCCAAGCTGCCCAAGCTTGGTGAGTCAGAGAGCTACATTCCCTCGCACGAGGACATTCAGAAGATGCCGTACCTCGAAGCGACTATTCTTGAGCTCCTCCGTCTACATCCAGCCGTCCCAGGTATCCCCTATCACTGCAGTCGAGACAGTCTTCGCAGATAACACGTTTATCCCTGCCAGCACGGACATCATCCTGTCTCTCTACAGTGCAGGGAGGCTTACGAGCGTCTGGGCGATTGTCGGCCGCTTCAGACTGATCGAGGAGCCCCTTCTGTAAAACACTTTGCAGCCGCCGAACGTCCTCCCGAACAATCCGCGTCATGTACTCGCGCAGCGCTCGCGGGGTGAACAAACTGGCCAGGATCTTGCGATGGAACCGCCAGCGCTCGCCATGGATGATCAAAATGTCTTCGCTCAGGAAATCGTCGAAGATCTCTCGCAATGTCGCCCTTGCTGAAGTTGCTGCTCTGCGTCTTGACGACCTCTTCAAAGTGCTCGGGCCTCGAGAGGAACAGCGTGTCGTTCTTGCCCGGCAGCCGAAGCGCGAACGGTTTGCCATCGCGCTGCAGACTGTGCTCAGCCACCCACTCGTGGTGTCGATCGACGTTTCGCGCTAACTCGACGGTGTTCCCGAGCAGCGGAATCCATGACGGCAAGTACGGCACTCGACCGGCCTTACTCGACTCGCTCTTGGAGCTCCACGTACATGTGTAGCTAACAACGCCGGCCACCGCCAACCCGCACGCGAGCAACCCCAACGCAACGGTGCTTCCGCCGGACAGTTGAAGCGGGGACAACATAAGATATCAGCCGACCGAAACGCACTCCTCTCAGTGCCTCCTAGGCGGCGAATTGGAGTATGGAGGCACCGATCTAGTGGCGGGGGCTGCTCTTCCCGCGGCATGCTGGCCCGATCACCGGGCTCGGTTCCGCGGAATCGAGGGCGGTCCACTACGGACCACTCTCAAGTGGACTTGAGGTGCGACTAGCATTACCACTGTAGCCATCTCTGCCCAATCCGTCATGACGGAATGCTCACCCTGTGGAGGAGGCGCGGGAAGGGAAGAGATGGTGCGATCTCGGATATGATATCTGTAAGGTTACAGTACCTATCGACACCTGGTGGCTCCACGGCATGCATGCACCGCTGGCCACCGACTCGGCTCGGTCTCAGTTCGCAACTTGCCTTCAAGGAGACAGCCCAACCAGTCAACATGCTGACGCTTTCGTCGAGGTCGTCGGAGATCACTGCCCGCTACCAGTGCGACGGCAAGGAGGTGCCCAAGGTCTTGTGGCGGGTACGGTACACTGGTCAGTCGCTCAAGGCGCGGGCCAAGCCCTCGTTCAAGAGCAAGCAGCAGTTCAAGCGGGCGGTGGAGTTGCACCTGAACTGGTCCAACCGCATCCCGACGCCCTTCATCTCGTTGTTCGGCACGCAGGAGCACGCGGTCAAGTGGGCGCGACGCCACTTCGAGCTCGGGTACGACGACGTGTTCCTGCTCAAGGTCGACGCAGCCAAGGTGGGCCCCGTGTTCCAAGTCCGGTACTTGGTGCAGGACAGCGACATCCACACGCTGCTGCCCGAGAGCATGTACAACGACGAGTTCCTGGTGCTGCGCAAGATCAGCAGGCGGAGTATCATCCGAGAGACCTACTTGGCCTGCAGTGATGAGAGCTCCAGTGAGAGTAGCAGTGCGGGTCGGAGCAGTGAAGAGTCAAACGATGAGGACGGCGATGTCTTTGCTGGCTAGGCGTGGTGCTGGAGCGGTTAGTAAGTACCTATTTGACGTGAGTTTAAGTTTTAAAGTTAATCATACAACGTGGTATCGTCGCAGTTTTCGTTCAGATACAAACGCTTAGCCGTCGAGCCGCTCATTTCGAGCTTATGTTGCCATTGCCCAACTCGTGTCGCCTTCAGTGGATATATCCGTGATAGTTTATACGAATCGACAGTGGCGAAGACTCCAGCGGTGAATGGACTTGTGGACCTCGCGGCACCGACCTCGAAAGCAATTGATAGCAACCGTTGGCAGCAACGGATAGAGCTACGAGTATCGATGTCAGTGACTGCGGCATGCTGGCAGCGACTCGATCTCTGTGTAAGATGTTGGGGCCGCCTGAAGCGCTCGTAGGCATCCAGGTGCGCTCAGCCGTGACGCACAAGCTCTCGAAGGAAGGGAGAAACATTCTGAAAACACTCGAAGGCACTCAAAAGCCCGCTCTCGACTCAAGCAAAAGTTGGGAACTGCATTACCACAGTCCGGTATACTGAGAAGTAGTGGAGAACTTTTGAAGGATTTGGAACGGAAAATCTAAACATTCTGGATAAAATCCAGATAGATTACGGATAGATTACCCGGCAGATGTTCCAATACTCAAGTCCAGTGGAACAACCGACGGGTCGCGTTGATCCACTGGAACTTATTTTTGGATCAACCGGATTTCATACGTTTTTTTGTCAATTCGTGTTCCAAAACGTCGACTTCGTCCAGCTTCTAAAGTTCTCTAGTGGCCGATGTTGGAAGAGAAGTAATCAAGTCGTTGCAGTGGCTCAACGTCAAGAGATTGCGTCCGACAGAAGCATATCCATGGCCGAGCACTGCACCTTTGAAGAAATGGGCGCCCAGGCTTTCCGCACACGAAACTTCGTGATCGTCAGCGAAGCTCTCAAGGAGCTGTTCACGGCCAAGTGCCTCATCTTGACTGATTACCTCGAGGCTGTGTCCATGCTACTTTGTTTCTTGTGATGGCTCACCTTCCCGTCGAAACATTGTTTGTTGTTGTTTTTGGATCAAATGTAAGCCGCCAGCCGCGCATCTCCATCTAGTGTCTGGGAGAGGAGAAGCCATCTTGATGTGTCAAGCTTGATCGCGAGAGTAGATAACCCAACAGCCACCTCGCCTAATTTCATCGGACTGCAGGTGCCCTGAATACCAGTGGTCAGTCGATTAAATTTTCTCCCAAATCAACAAAAGTGCGGCGCTTGACGCTCAGAACTGGTTTGCGGGCTTTGGCCCGCGGTGTTCGCAGTTCGGTCTTTTTTTTTTACTGTATTCCAAAACCTGCACCGTAGAAAAACTTTATTTACTACTGGTAGTACTATGTAGTAGCGCAACGCTTGCCGTAGAAGAGCGCTGCATGAAGAAGTTCTTGAATTTTAGCACATGCTCTTATTTTTGTACTGTGAAGTATTGTGAATTCTGGCCAATATTGCCGATTCGGGTCGGTTTACCATATGGGTTGAAATCGCTGAATACAAATTTCAAGTCTTTTGGAATCGACCGAGACGGCCTGAGCGACTTCTTATTTCGTACTTTATTGCGTACATAGTAAACTCAAGTCAAATCAAAATCTCGGGCGGTTTGCTGGCGATTTGGCTCGGTCGATTCAATCAATCGACTTCGGAAAGTTCGACTAGAACGCGCAATATCATGCCTCCATTTGCTGGGTCGCTTACGCTGCTCGATCTACCGTGGTGGATCTGTACATGAACTCACACTACTGCTACATGTATTCATGCTGCATACTGCACAGCTTCAAGCTGCCAGACTGAACTTCGGTTCATGCTGAATGTATAATGTGTTTTTTTTCTGGAGTTATATGTCCAGTTATGACGCCTGCAACTTGATTTTGTAGAATTGCTACACTGACTTCCATGTCGTTTAGCTCTCCTCACTACGAAGTTGACTCGCAACAAACACTATGCGCCCACTACCATTAATCAATAGCGATAATTTTGTTTTAGTCAACGACGGTTTATTGTTGCTGCTGCTGACATGTACATATAGATATTGTATCTTAGAAATGACAGCCACATGTCTAAACTAACTTAGCCGATACGACGGCGACTCGGCTCGCTTGCTGCCCCGATACGGTCGATTCATCACAGATTACATGTATGACTGATCACCCCTCTTTATTATCGCTGCTGCCTGGTTAGCTTATCGCCAAAAACTTGCTCTGAGCTCTAATGAATCGTTTGCGCTGCTATGCTGTAGTATAACTGCTGTACAACTGTCATTGCTGTTGTTTCAAATGGCTCTTTAACCGATAATGCAACATAAAAACTTATGCTGCATTATCTCAAACATCCGCAGGGGCGCAAACGACAGTTCTTACGAACTCCGAATACAGTCAAACCTGTTTATATGATCCTCTCTATTTGAGCCATGCCGTTTATTTGATGCAGGCTTTGTCGCTACCAAATATTTCACTTAGTTTTTGTATGATCTCTGTTTATATGCATACAAGGTATATGAGTCACATTTTTGGGGACCAAATTAGCTCTCACCTGTTTATTTGATTCACACTGCTCACGCTTCAAAGCACCACTGCTCAACACTCAACGCCTACCGCAAGCCTTCTTCGCTCGCCATGTCTCCTCGCACCTGTCTGACGCTAGAACAAAAGCTCCAAGTGCACCTAAAGCTCAAGCAGAATCCTGGCATGAACAACCCCATGCCCGCCGAGTGGATCTACGCAACTTTCAAGGCCCGGGTCAGCCGTGCCACACTCGCCCGACTGCGCAACCTGCCTTCTTCCTACTTCAGCCACGTCGACCTGAGTGCGACCAAGCGGCGCCGAGTGAAATTCCCTCAGTTCGAGCGGGAACTGAGGGAATTTTTCTTTCAGAACGAAGCTAAAACGGCGATGGCGGACGACGTGCTCCTGCTGAAGGCGCATGAGCTGGCGGAGCGCTTAGGAGGAAGAGGAGGAACAGGAACCCGCAGTTCAACCTGCCATTGCTCTGAGACACTGCATGGAGCTGGCTGCATTTTTGCTGCAATGCGGAGAGCAGACTGACAGAGAACGAAGAGCTTTACAGACCGTGACCGCTTTGGTTCGAGAGACTACGGTGAAGGCAAAGCGGCAGCGAACTATGCACGATTTCTTTACGTGCACCACATAATTTTTTAACTGAGTCCATTTTATATGAGTCATTGTAGTTGATGGTCACCAACAGGGCCTCATATAAAGAGGTTTGACTGTATACTTAAGTACCTTATTTTTTGTTTTTGCTGTCATAAGCACATGTTGTCATACGCAAGCAAACCCGGCGAATCACAAAGGAGGCATGACGAAAATACGATGTATAATAACAGAGGACCCGCACAGACGTAGCTATTCGCCCGTCCTCAGGCAATAACTAAGTTTGGACGCAATGTGGCCCCAGACATGTCCTTCCTGCCAAGAACGCTCTTATCATCACTGACTAAACGAGCAGGTTGGTGAAACTTGTCTCGTTCCGTCGACGAGTTCAAACCGCTGACTGAATGGGCGACCAAGAGTTCATGGTCGTGTCCCCGTGGGCGTTTGCCCTGTGGTGGTTCCTCTTCCTCGCGCTGCACACGCTAACGCTTGGTTACAACGCGGCCTTCGCCTTCTTTTACTTCAATTTGCGCGGCACCATGCTCAACAACTACCTCGAGTTCTTTTGGATCGGGATGCCGTCGGCGTACCACCCCACCATTGCCACCGTCCATGCAGCCATGGCCACACTGCACGGGGTAAGCATGGCTTTGATGCTGGGAGGCACCATTTGGTGGAGGACACTGGCGTTTACACCTTGGGGAGGCCCCGCCACACGAACTTCAATCAACAACGGCAATTCCCCAGAGGGACCCACCCTTCGGACATCTAGCCGCCTGTACCGAACTGCCTCCAGTCTAACAAACCAGCTCACCGACCGGTACGGACTGCTCGGCGTCAACGGGAAGCACTTCCATACGCTCACAACGTGCCGCGAGATCGTCGAGACTACGCTACAGACGGTTCAAGGGTATCGAATGAGCTGGTTCCTGCCGAGCACGCTTCTGAACCAGTTCTTCGCCGTCACGCTGGCACTCAACTGCTGGTCGTCCGCTATTGTCTACGCGTTGCCTTTCCGTAACGACGAAGCTCGCCGACGCTTTGCGTTGATCGCCTGTGACTGTGTGCTGGACCTCATCTCCTGCGTGGGCGTGACGCTCATTGTTGTGTTGAGGCACGTGGGCCAGTACGACACAAGCATCACCGGGTTTGATCGGGTACACTGGTACAACGACGAGTGGACCTCAATGAGTTTCAGATGGTCCTTGTCGTATCGTGGTCAGACTTGGTCAGTCGGGCGATCTTCTCGCTGGGCTTGTTCATGACAACGGCCAGTATGAAGGAGCTACTGTACCGCCGGACACGAAGTGTAAGTCATGTCGGGGCCATAAAGGTGGCAGTGACAGTGAAAGCCCTTCAAGTGACAGCCAAGACAGCTGATACAGCCAAACAACCCGCACAGATTATGCCATTCTTGCCAACAACAACAACAGCAGCAGCATCATCAACAACAAGACGTTCACGACTGCATCAAGTAGTGAATCGTGGGGTACACGCGCTGTTTCTGCTATGGGGCTGTCTGGTTCTAGCTCTACATGTACAAGCTTCGTTGCTACCCACACTTCCGCAATGTTTGCTACAAGTGCGACCGTGGGCTGTCCCAGGCCCGTCGTGCTACCTCGTGAGGCTGGACTGCCACCACCTCAACATTTCCGGTGATCGGGGTGAGATAGATTCACTATGGCGTGCCTTCGACGGGTCTAGTGTTGTGATGATGCTGATACGCCACTGCCCCTCGCTCGACGTACCCGATGTGCTCAATGAGTTCCATGAAATCCGTGGCTTTAAAGTGTACAACTCGACAATTGTGCAATGGAGAGAATCGGCAGCTATCACCAACACAAACCACCCTAATTTGGCGTCGGTGTTGCTGCTTCGAGTCAATATGAGCGACGGGTTGCTGCCCGCGGGTTTCCAGTCGAGCGATTTCCCTCGTTTCGTGTACGACTTTGAGATGTGCGTCACCAATCTGCGCGAGGTACCCGACGATTTACACACCAAGTGGAACCCAGGTTCGCAAATTTTCATCGAGTACATTCAGCTTCGCAGCGTACCAACACCGCTACTGCATCTAGTAGCGGGGTACTTCTCTCTGACGGGTAACCCCATCAGTGAGCTGCCGCCGGAGCTCTTCGAGACGGAAGGAGTGACCCATCTAATGGTTGGCGACACCAGCATAAGCGAGCTTCCCCACAACGTCAACGTCACCAGACTCTCATCAACGCTCGTTTCGGTCGCAATTACGAACACGAACGTTTCCTACTTTTGGTCGTGGACCGACCAACTTTTGCGGCAGTCCAGCGTGATTCCATACCCTCCCCCAGTTCTGGCAGGCGGCTCGGCGTACTGTGGAGATTTGAAGCGGGTTTTAGATGGCAACGCAACCTCGTTCAGCGCATCTACTTCTGGTGCCTACTCCGCAGAGGTTATGGACCCCGCCAATTTGTTGAACGGTAGGCTCTTCTCGCTTGTGGATTGCTCGCCAGTTTTTGGTGGTCCGTTGTACCCACTAGCGATCGAGGACTTGAATAATGCCATCAGGAGCTAGGAGGGTAGATTTAAAGCACAAGGCAAGTAAGTACATTGTTATTAGCAAAAGCACGACTGCGCCACTAAGTTCGTTCATCAAATTGTTTACCCGACTCACTCGAACCGGAAGGAAAAATCTGCGCCTACATTAAAGAAGTAATAAGAAACCCAAACAACTTTAGTACAAGGCAGGCTCATCATGTATCTAGTGATCACTCTGACTTACCGCGTCGTCCACTTTGGTACGCAGATTGCTAAACACGCGTAGTTACTTGTGCTGCTGACATTGCTGTACATTCCAAAACGAAAGCCAGCTGATACAGCGCTCGGATCCCACAACTTCGCCACGTGATGAACGAAGAGGGGAAAACAGGTCAATCCTAACAGTTGGTCACGGTTATGATGGTCAAATAGGTCACACATCAGGACGCTTGGTCACGTGACCAAACTTAACAGATCACATCACACCCATTGATGTAGACGGTAAGATGCGCGCACGCCCGCATGAGAAAGAGAGCAAAATGCATATGCAGCTTCGAAGCGGACGAGAGCCCACTTCTCTTCAGCCTGAAGAATTCAGACATCATACAAGTTTTCTCAGTACACACGACACCTCCATCAATGCTTTCGTACTCTGTCAGCGCGGGTTCCTACAGGACACGACGTGCTGCTTGCTGCTGTGATACAGTATAAGCTGGCTAAGTGCTGCACTGTGGGCTGCCTATCATCTTGCACAGCGTGCTTGCTAGTAGTAAAACTACCATGTTGCGCTGCAAGTCCTTACCATGCTAAAATGTGTGCTTCCTACCATTTACACTGCAAGAGACCGCCTACCATGCATGTTGCACGGGCAGTAGTTACATTGCTAAACAGTGAGCTGCTACCACGCGTGTGTGACGCTCGTAGTATGAGCGCAGATCGCAATACCCTAGATAGAGGAGGTGGTGCTACCTACCATGTTGCAGTACGAGCACCGTACAAAGTCACCAACCCGTACTCACGGGACTCCGCTCGCATTCAGCGCTTGAGCTCATGGACTCAGCATCACGTAGCATTATCTCGAGCTAGCCTTCAGTCTTGCTCGACGTGTGGGGCACCGTAACCTCGCTCGAGGTCGAAGTCGAGTACCCTACCGCCCGCTGTTCCTGGGATCACAGCGTAGCCGAAGGCCATGGGCATGCTGCACAGATTTGGCCGCACACTCGACTCGCCGTCTCGTTTCGTTTCAAGGTGCGGCGCATTGCAGTCATTTAGCCTAACTAACGTCCTAGCAGATTCCCGATCCTCCAGCGCTTACAATTCACTCTGCCTACCTTGCAAGGTGACAGCCAATGCACACTTGCTACGGTGTGCCAGTGAGAGTGAAGGTCCGGTGGTCCATCCAGTGTCCAGCTTCGGCTTGGAGGGACGCAAGCACTGTTGTCCACGGCGACGGTAAGTGGGAGAGATCATAGCGACTCGGCCAGAGCTGTAAGTAGGTTTCGGAACACTATTATAAAGGACCAGGGAAGCTACCGTCTTCCCTCGTACTAGACGCCTAGGCGTTGTATTCGAGGTTGGTCAACAATCCCGAATCTGATCGCACCCTCGAAATGAAGCAATAGCAAAATAGAACGCCGACCCAAGCGTAACACAACTCTTATTAACCCCAACATTTTTTGTCCTTTATTTAAAACAAAATTCGCTTAAGTACGAGGTACTTTCCGGGTTTTTGTCCTTAAACCGCAAAAAAGGACAAAAAAAGACTTGGCGTTTGTATTGAGTGTAATCACGCCCGGGTAAGTACGTGGTCATTTGTAACAAGTACATATACTGTGCGAGAGGTGTAACGTCTGGATCCACATAATGAAATCAAGTCAATGTGCGATTTTTGTCCTAGAATCACGGACAAAAACCGAAATGTGATATATTATATATGACCCTTTTCAATCTGCATTTTTATCATGATGGACAACAGAGGACAGTGTGCAAGGCACCCCCCTTGTAGAACGAATCAAGGATTTTCTGGTCATAGCAGTAATACGGTGTATCTCGCAAAATCAATGCCAGCATAAGCCTCTAACTTTTGGTCCTTTTATTTGTCCTTAATCCGGGGCCTGTTGGGGTTAACGTTAGTAGTTGCCAACAATTCTGCTGCCATTTGGACGAGGTGGCACCTCTGTGCCGACCACCAGCCATACGAGCGGAAGTCGAGCTCTTGCTTTGTCATATCATTATACAATCGCCCTCCCGCGACACAAAAGCCCACGCCAAGAACTTCAGCCCAAGAAAAAGCGTGATAGCAACAGTATCGGATTCAAGCGCAGTGTTGCTGGAGAGTACAACAAGGGTGTCGACGGCTTTGGGTTTGCCGCCCTTGCCGCAAAACTCAAGATACCCTCGCTGTCGATAGTTCGGAAATGGGTTGAGCAGCTGGGCGCCTTACAGGCCACTACCAACCTTCAGGGATTTTAGATTTACTTGAATACAACGCCTACCTTTTGCATCCTTCAGAGTTTCGCAGTTTCACTTGAATATAACGCCTAGGCCTTTTATTCAAATATAACGCCCACTAGGCGTTCTAATTTTTTAGAACGCCTTGGCGTCTAGTACGAGGGAAGACGGTAGCGCTCCGAGCAGCTAAAGAGGTTGATTTCAAAGTAATCTGTGTATGTGTTTCAGCTGACTCCTGCTAACGCCTTCTGCCAGCGTCTTCTACGAAACCGACCCCTCTCTCTCTCTGTCGTTTGCATTGGTTTCGCTGTTCAGCGCGCGATGGTAGTACAAGTAGACTGTAGGGCTACACACCCTCCCATGAACAACTTGGTCGACACAGGGAACCCATTATGAAATTTCGACATCGTCTCCGGATTCTATTTCGTGCTTTGTAGCATTCACTTAGAAAATTTATACGAAGTAGCTAACCCATCGCACCACAGCTCAGCACTCGAGCTTGACACTTCAACATGAGACGGCCCCCATCGCGTAATGTAGTTCACGAAAAGGTATTTCTCACGAATATGCGTCACCGCGCGTTATCTATTCCAGGCTCGGTAGGCCTCCTCGGCGGAAACTCTCCAGCTGCCGAGTGCGCCTCAACTGCGTCAAGCCGCCGACATTGTGGGGTCAGAGAAGAGCAAAGACTTATGAGAGCAGCCTACCATCGCCACTGATGACCCTGGATCCTGCTCTAGTGCTGTGGGTTCAGAGGCCGATGATGCCGAGATGGATCATGAGACAGCAGACTATCGTCCAGACGACTCTTTTGACTACGGGCGGAAGTCGCTATCTGTCAGGAGCAGAATCGCTATAATGCATTTACTTAACAACCAAACCGTTTGCGAATTACATGTGACCTCATTCGCTTAGGTCACGTGACCAAAGTAAGGATTTGACCCGTGACCAAAATGTAGGATTGACCTAAAAATCCGGTTACCCGTGATGAAAACCAGCGCTACCATTGACACCAGTTCTACATGCAGAGCCGCGTAAATGAAAATATTCTGAACCACTTTGAAGACGTTGTCTGAGGTGATGCCTGTATGATACTGGGCGCTGGGTAGATTGGGTAAGGTTTTATACAGGTCTTATGCAGGTCAGGTCCTGTTTTGGTCCTACGGCATCTAAACGAGACCGAACAGAAAATCAGTATGATTTCGCTAGCGGTCCCGTTTGGATGGCGAGACCCAAATGATATCACTACGAAACAAGCCATTTTTAGACCCCCTTCACCATGATATAAAATATCGTGATAGATTATAGAGGGCAGCCGCTATTGAAGTAGAGCTGGAGATTATAATATGAAACCCAAAGGTCTGAATTTGCGAGCGAGCGTCTTGCTGGTGTCGATCCCTGGATCGTCGACGCTGCTCGGACTGACGCTATTGCTAGACTTTCTTAATGAGCTTTAACTAACTGGGTTGCTCAGACGTCCTCGTGCCTGAATCTACTCCATGTATTCTTGTATGCATGTACCGCTGATCCTTGGTACTTGGTACTTGAAGTACTTGCTTGTACTTTGCCTCTGCAGGAAGCTAGATAGTGATCCAGTGATCGACATCCAGCAGGGCGCTAGCTCGCAGCTCGCCCTCGACATCCCACGGGGCTAGTATCTCACAGTACTGCTTCGCACGAGTACTTCAAGCCTCGGCTCCTACGCAAAATAACTTCTCGATTGTCCCTAAGACCGCAATTTAAGGAAAACTACAATTGGTCTAGCCTTAGTGCATATAGCGGTAGCTGGTGGGCCGAAGATCGGCGTGGACTTCTTCTCATATGCTTTGGTGGCTCGCTGACGTTCGGCCTGATTAGACTAAATGATATCCTGTGAAGCTTGCTGGTCCGAGAGTTGGCACCGTTTGGACGATTTGCTCGCGTTGGGTGCGCTGGTTGGGCCCATGGTGGCGTTGCGACCTCGTGAGTCACCTGTATGACAGTGTTGGTACCATGGAGAGACTATTGGTGCTGACGGATCCACCGAGTGTGTACTCTATCGTTTGGCTGAGTTATTAACTCGCGGGGGCAGGGGTGTTCATCAAGTCGGACGGCCCGGGCAGCTAGAGTACAAGCCGGATTAGCATGACTGACAGTTAACCTGACAGCAGGGTTGAAGTTTTTGTCCAGTATGGTTTTTCATTTGCAATATCCCCTTTAATACAAAATGCATTTATTTTCCGTTTGAATATTTAATTGTAGAGTTTTGCTAAAACCTTGTTTTCTGTAGGGTCTTTTTTAGGTTCCATTTGGAGGCTGATTTTATTTCGGTCCTGTTTTGGTCCTACGGACCAAAAAAGACCAGACCTGTATAAGACCGATGAACGGAACCGGAAAGACCCATAACGCCGCAACCGGCATCGACGAAGCCGAGCCACTGGCTACAACATAGGAGCAGAACAGCATCTTCTGGCGCCGCGAGAGTCTGATGCCATCGAGAAAGATTTCCACGTAACTGGCCATGTTGGGGCTGACTGCAAACCCTAAAATGCCCATACGGATCCAGAAGCCGTAGTTTGTGCTAACCTGCTGCCGGGTCCTGGAGTGGAATGGATTCTTGACACAACGCGATGGCGATAACGGGGAGTGGAGATACAACGAGCACCAGCAGTAACGTTACACGGTAGATGGACGTGTTCCGCGTGTACTCCTCCAGCGCCAGCAACCGCTCGATCGAGTACTGGCCCCCGAAATGGGTGATTTGGAGCGAGAACCAGAACGCCAATGCTCTTGTCGCCCACGTTCTCATGCGATCACGAAGCAGCTCGCACAAGGTCGAGGGGGCCGTCGGTATTGAAGGCCCATGCTCCGTTGCATTAAACGGTGCTATCATTCCTACACTTGCTCGTAGTGCTCGTCTCGTTGCTCGAGCTTCCGAAAGTGCAACAGAGTTCTGCTCGGAGATGTAGGCAGTATAAAATTATGGCGCGACTATCCGGATGAGGATACTACCAGCCCTGGAATTCCGAGTCCCCCCTCGGGGAAAAAAATCAAAAGCTTAACCTGTCGAGTACTTCTTACTATCCTGGCTGTCCACATTAAGGAGTTGTCCACAAGCGTTCCAAAGTCAATTTCATGGCTACGGCCGTCTTGTCTATGGCCTCACTTGCGTAACCTTTGGTTCGGATGGCGGAGGCTCTGTATCAGCTCGGGGACTCGTTGACGTGGACGCCAACGTCGGCGCCCCGGGGGCAGTTGGTGCTGCTTGAGGACTGCGTGGAGGCCGGCGGGGGGTTTCTGGTGCACCACTTCACGTCGCTCTTCCTCAAGGCCGGCCACCGCGTGTGTCTCGTGGCGAGCGCCAACACCCCGGAACACTATGCGGCAGTCGGACGCAAACTGGTGCGTTCACCTGACTTTGACACGTGGAATGACACTACCACTGTAGTCTTACACTACTTTGCGGCAGGGTGTCAACTTTGGGACTTGTCAGAGCAAGCAGCAGCTCCAGGTGCTGGACTGGACCAAACTGGAGGCCGGAGGTGACCAGGAGAGGGGGTGGACCAAATTGTTCGACGAGTTGAGAGCTTTTGCCGACCAAGATGGAGACACTAAGGTGTCTTTTGTCCTGGACGACATCGGCGCACTCAAGTGGACGTTCGGAGACGCTGCGGTGCTCGACTTTGTGCGCTGCTGCAAGACGCTGACTCAGAAGAAGAACGTGGGTGAACTGATGCGTATTAAGTTATATTCAAGAAAGGGTTATTGATGTCTGAGCTGTCGGTTTGGTGTAGGGAGCTGTGAATGTGGTGCTTCTGAGTCATGCAGACACGGACCTACCGGGATCGAGGCCTCTGGTACGATGAGAATTGATAGAAGTTAGGGGTCGAGGCGAGCTGTTGACTTGGAGTTGTGGTGGTGCTACACAGAGTTCTGCACTCGCTGACATGGCGACAGTCGTCTTGACCACGAAGCCGCTAAGCACGGGCTACTCCAAGGACATCCACGGAACGGTAAGCTTTTCTGTGATCGTCACCAGCGTATCATACCCTTCTCACGGTATTTCCTCTGTAGCTGTCCGTGTGTCGTCACAGCCAAGGCTTGGGTGGGAGCTGGTTACACGAGGATTCGACGGCCATTCCCTACAAAATTCTTGAGAGCACGGTCAAGTGTTTCCACTCGGGCGGAGAAGCGCTGCGGTGGAATTGAAGTCTCCTGCTTCAAGCACAAATATAGCGGAGATATATAAGAACCGTGCTGGGTGATTGTCTGTTACGCGTCAACAAGCAGAGCTGCCAGTGCCATGGCAGCGGTAGAGCTTCCCGTGAAGTCGCTTGATGAATACAAACGGCTGGCGCACATCGGTCGCGGCACTTACGGAGATGTGAGCTCTCTTTCGTAGATCTGAGCAATATTCGACTCGAACATAGCTTACCCCTTGAACTTTTTCGGTGTATTATCTCGGCTAGGTGTTCCTGTGCGAACACGTTCAAACCGGGGAGCGTGTCTGTATGAAGGAGATCGATCTGACGTTCCGCTCTCCTGACGAGCGGTAAGATGGTTCCGACTGCAGGAAATCCACACCGTGCTGTAAAACTAACCGTAGTGTTTGTTTCTCGGTAGAACACGATGTCTGAACGAAGTGGCTCTGCTCCAGCAATTACCAGCACACCCGAACATTGTAAAACTCTACGAAGCCTTTTGGGCTCAGCCTACTGAAGGAGGCGAGCAAGCTCTTGTCCTGATCCTTGAGCATGCGGATGGAGGAGATCTTGAGCAAGTTCTCAGCGCGTCCATAGTAGAAAATGAAGCCCGTCGAATCTTTTCTCAGCTCGCTCAAGGAGTTCACCACCTGCACACGCATCGTGTCGTTCATCGCGATCTAAAGTGCGCAAATGTTTTTCTCTTCCAGTCCGGGCGCGTTGTGCTGGGAGATTTCGGCACTTCCAAGCGGCTAACACCGATTAGTAGGCAAGAACAAGAGATTGAAGCGCAAGATTTGAGTTCGACGGTAGTTGGGTCCCTGCTGTACATGAGCCCCGAGCTCCTGGAAGGCGAGCCTCACGGTTTTGCCACTGACATTTGGTCGCTTGGCTGCGTGTTGTATGAGCTGCTCTCGGGAGGGAAGGCAGCTTTCGCATCGCCGTCGTATCCTGCCGTCGTTTTCCGAATCACTCAGGACGAATACGATCCATTGGATACGGACGTGGTTTCTCCTCAAGCACGCGATCTGGTGAGCAGGATGCTACGAAAGATGCCTCAAGAGCGGCCGACCATCGCAGAAGTGCTTCAGTCGTCCTGGCTCAAGGTATGTGGCACCATAAAATATAAAACTGTGGAGTCTGTAAAGCATGCGGTGAAGAAGGGAGTAGGAGCATCGGAGGAGATCCCGACAGCAACAAGCCACCATACAACAGATCATCTTCTGCCTCCAGCCCCCGTTGATAACACTTCTCGAGACATGATCATGGAGGCCAAGGAAATATTTATCTCGCCACCTCCTGCCCCTCACATTCGACCTCGCTCTCATCAAGCAAATTCTCTTCATCGCCATAAAGAGATCCGCTTTCGTGTGCAAGATCAAGCTGCCTCGCCCCTGATACGGGTAAGTTGAAGCGCGAGCGAAAAAATGGTAGACGGATGTTGAGATGATGGTACTAACGTCTTGATGGAACCATCGTGTTTCAGTTTGATGAGCAGCCCCCACCACCGCCAATGCTTCCGTCGAGCATGAGCTCCATGATCCCTTTCAAGCATAATTACCAGCGGCAGCATCACAACTCGATACAAACCGAATCACTGGCGCTGGAAGTGCGAGGCGTCCAAATGGTAAAAAACACTCGAAGCCAGCGACCAGCACCGAAATCAACCCCCAAGCATCGACCGTAAGGCCCGCCAGTTGATCTAGTCTAGTCCTATTCACTTAGTGCGTCGAACACGCTTCAGTTGCGATCCTGTCCTCGTAGCCTTGTCCTTCTCGGTTGTCTTGAATGCAGAAGCCACTAACGCCGCGTACCGGACCGAATCCAAAGCCTTGCGCAGGTGTGTCACCGCCGACGAGACATTTGTGATTATGATAGTCGAGGACGGAGTGTCCGTCTCCAGGTAGCACTTGAGCACCATCGTGAGCTTGGAGTTGCGGTACGGAATGTGGCCCGTTCCCTGACGAGCCTGAACTCGAATGCACTCCTTCAGTGCGAGCAAACTCGAGTTGATCTCCCGCGCCTCCTTGTGCTCTTGCGAATTACGCGCTAACCCCTCGCCAGTGTACTCCGCTCCAGCGAGATCAACGAGCACGAACATCCCTCCAGCACACTTCGCCTTCTCTTCATCAACATCCGCCTTCAAAGCCGCGACTTCCGCCTGCGCAGCGTCAACTTGTCCACGTAGCACCTCAAGGCGGTCCTGGTCCTCTTGAGGAGGCTGGATACCCGACAGCTCGTATTTTCCATCTACAGCCACGTACATTTGCGACTGAATCGCGATGAACAGGTCGTCGCGAGCTTTGCCCAGAGGGACAACACGTGACTGCGCCAGAACCACTTGCTTCCGAGCCTCAGCCAGCGCGGAAGTCACGATCTCCAGCTCGAGCACCGCGTGAGAGCGACTGCTCTGGTGATGCAGCTCCGACGTCCCCTCTGCGCGAAGACTCCGTCCTTTGCTGATGATATCGACAACCGCAGCAGCGGAATCCCCATACTCGGCCTGTAGAGACTGCGTTAATACCTCCCCGTTGGGGCCCATAGTCGTGGCACTGCGCACGTGGATCGTTCCGTCGGCGTCTTGGCGGACAAACCCTGGCTGGCGGTCGTTGAGCAGGTCGAACACTTTGCCGTTGTACAGCTCGTAGAAGCGGACCTGCACCAGCAATTGACTGTCGCTGCTCTGAGCGAACAGGTCGTGCACCAGACGCTGGCACATGCCCAGCTCAGGTCCGTACCCGAAGATGGTGTGCGTCTTGCCGCTGTTCGTGTGGCCGTAGGCGAAGCAGCACGACGTGGAGCCGCCCAGCATTTCACTTACCATGGGACTGACGGCCTGAGCGTAAGCCTCGCTGTTCTCCGTCGACAGAACGCCAGCAAAGTCTTGAAACTTCTTGGCAGCGTTGACGACCACCACGTCCCCATTGTCCTCGACCTTGTACTCGATGAGCTCATCGCCTTGTTCAGAGGCCGCTAACGGACGGGGACGGAGGTAAACTTTGGTCATGGTCGAGCTGCTAAGAAGTGTTTCCAGTACGCGAGAAGAGAAATGTAAAGTGAGTTTGTGGTCGACTAAAAACAAGTTACGAATGCATGTGCATTACCTGGCGTGAATGTTGGTTGGTGGCCGTGGCAGATCCCATGAAACCCTGCGTCAGTTCACGAAACCATCCGAGCCACGATGATTGCGCTGATCAGGCCTTATCATTGCCACGTTGTATTGCATCACGCTTATCCAGCTGAGCTCAGCAGCTTCGTCTACAGCGTTGAGTCTATGGCTCCGGACATGATTTGTTGCTGCGTGTACTCCCACAGCATTAGGGCCCCGCTCACGTGCACGTTCAGCGATCTCACGAGCCCAAACTGCGGGATCTCAACGCAGACGTCCACCAGCTGCAAGACGTCCACGGGGATCCCCTTCTTCTCGCGACCCAATACCAGCACCATCTTGCGGGGCAGCGTGTAGTTGGCAAGGCTCACGCTGTTGGCCGTCTGCTCCACCGCCACGATGGTGTAGCCCTCGCTCTTCCAGCGCAGCAGCGCCCGACGAAGGTCGTCGCCCAGAGGTCGGACCTCCTCCAGCGGCATCCACTTGTGAGCTGTAGCGCTCACTGTAGCGAACGTCACGTCGTGTTGAGCCAGACGCACGTTGGGCACAATGAGCTTCTGCGCGTTGAAGATCTCGCACGTTCGCGCCAGTCCGGCCAGGTTCGGGATCTTGTCCACCAGGCTCGCGCACATGATGAGAGGCTGGCGAGGCCGTTGACGTGCGTTGAGCGTGTCCCCACGCCGAGTGGCATCGAAGTCAGCGCGCATGGCTGAGGGCAGCGCGCTGTCCTCCAGTAACAGCGCCGTTGTGTCGATCTTGCGCTGGACGGTAAGGGCCGCAGTAGCGGGTGGAGCCTCCGTAGGCTTGTCGGTCGAAGCCGGCGCTGGCGTGAAGTTCTCGAGCTGGTACTGCGCGTAGAGCTCGTTCATGGCCGTCTTGAGCTGCTCGCTGAAGCGCAGCGCCTCGTCGCGCGGCAGGAGCTCTCCGAACTCGCTGATGAAGCCCGAAGAGAGCATCCCGAGCAACGAGCTCTCGTAGTCCGGGCGGAACTCCTCCAGCTGACGCGCTTGACGGCGCAGCATGCGCTTGCACTCCTTGTTGTTGCTCAAATAGCGCGCAGTGCCCTCGAGGAAGCGCAGACCTGGTGTATCACTCGACTCCGTCTGGAGCTGGTGGATGTGGCGGGGGAGGACCTTGGCCAGCAGGAACTGCGCCAGCACTCGAGTGTATCCGTGAGACGTGTTCAACCACGGCAGCATCGTCTCCAGCAGCTCTCCACAGTCGACGTCCAGGCTGTCGTCGTCCAGCTTGTAGTTGGCCAGGTACGCAGCTACGAGCAGCAGAGAGGCGCCAACTTGCGGCATCAAGTTGGCATCACGCAGCATTGGCAGCAACAGACCCGAGCAGATCTCGCGAGGGAACTTGGTAGCCATCCGCATACCGAAGAGCTCCATGTAGTAGCGCACGCTTGGCAGCTGCGGGACTGCAAAGGCCGTTCGAAGCGTGGGTAGCAGCTCTGTGAGCTGAGGCTTGGTAGTGTGCGCGCTGATGATGCAGAGCGCCTGCCACGACCGCAACTTCTTGCCGAAGCCGTCGCTGTTGAGCATGTGCTGCTTCTGCCAGTCGGGCGTCACGTTGAGCGCAAGCAGCCGGGTGAGCAGTGCGTTCATAAGCTGCTGCGAGTCTGCAGTTGAATCCACCGCGACGTCATCCAGGAAGCTCAGCACCACCAGTCGGACGAACCTGTCCTTGGCGTCGGTCTTGATGGCTACAACCTGGTCGTCGTTGACAGGAGAGAAACCTTGAAAGCCCTGGAATGGAGCGCCAGCGGTAGCGTCCGTCGCCAGCTGCTCCTTCTCGTCGATCAGCGGCTCCTTGTAGAGCAGGAGTTCCACCAGTTCGTCAGCGAAGCGAAGAGCTGAAGCCGGGTGAGCTCGCCACGTCTGGCATAAGCGGCAAGCCAAGTGGAAGATCACGTTGGGGCGATGTCTGGAGCCGAAGCGGGTGAACTCTGTGATCCAGCGCTTCATCGTAGCGGTGAGTTCGGGACGGAGCAGGAACACTGGCTGGAACATGCACACGACCACAGCTCGCGTAAGTGCGTCGGGTTTCGCCTTGCTGTCGCTGTAAGCGCTCCAAATCTCCTCCAGCAAAGCGTCCAGAGGCTCAACACCCTCAGAGCTGGCAAGCGAGCTAGCCAGTTGTGATAGCGTAAGTGAGAGCACGTTCACCATTTGGATCAAAGCTGACGGGTCCATGCCTGCAGTAGGCAGCGCGTCTACACAGGCGTCGTACGTAGCTCTCAACAGCTTCGTGTCAATATACAGCATGGCGTCAACGACCTGCTGGATCAATACCCATTTGTCCGCAGCCAGGCTGATAGCACACTTGGCGTCGAGCTTCCCGCTATAGCGCCGCGCCGTATCAAGTGCGAGAAGAAGCGGGAGGATACGATCGCTCTCAAACGCCTGCAGAGAGTCGAGCGCAGCGCCGTTGGCTCCGGTAATGGACAAGCACTTTGCAGCCAAAGCCAAGTCGAAGACAGTCCGGTCCGCTGCTGCTGCTAGAACTCTCTTCAGCTCTTGACAAAGAGCACCAAGTGCCTCGATTTCGCCCACGTCGCCTGTGGAGTTCATCTTGTATGTGCTCATCTGAGTGAGCACAAACACAGCGGCCGTCACGGATTTCATGACATTCTCCTTCTCGTGATCGTCAGCTTCCACTCCACCACTAGAAGATTTCGCATCAAGCCACCTTCGGACTAGCATCATAGCGCAAGCAAACAGGAACGAAGAGTTCACTTGACCCTTGTAGAAGCTCGTACGTTGAAGCGAAAACTTGAAATCCGACTGGGACGAGCAATGGCTCACGAGTTCCTGGACCTGATCTTCAAACTTGGCAATCACGAGCACAAGACGCTCGCTATCCAAATCTTGCACTGGAGTGCTGGACAGCAAAGTGCTAATTGGAGCACACAACTGCACCTTCGACGGAGCCCGATGTTCGAGTGATTCCTCTAGGCGATAGGTGTCTGCATCGTCCGAAACTTCAGCTGTAAACAGCAGCAATCTCGATAGCTGAGCAGCACTCAGTTCGTGACCGCTACTTCCTTCCTTCAGATACGCTTGAAGTGCCGACGCTAGAGCTGAGGAGAAGTAGGGCGAGCGATCAGCATCAGTAGATGTCTTGATCCACGCTAGAATCTGCAACAGCGCCTCTCCATTGTCACTCACCAGACTGCTGGTAGGGAAGACACCGAGAACACGAGCCAAAGCCGACAGCGACAGTGTCGAGGCATTGACGTACCCTCCAGTGAGTGCATGAGTGAGCGCACGCAGCATCTTCGTCCGCATCGCGTGCGAGAAGGACTGCATGGCGTGCACATCCAGCAAGAACCGAAGGCGGTCGACCGCTGCCGCGCTCAGGAGCGTCTTGGTGGACGTGGAGGAAGCTGCGCGCTTGAGCTGCGAAGACTGGAACACTTGTAGCATGCTCAGCAGCGCCTCCGGGGAGTGGCTATCGGAGCCTTCACCAAAGATGGCTTCTTCAATCGCAGAGACAAAGTCATCGAGCACACAGGCCTCGTCGCCTTCTGTGATCTGGAGGGCGAGAAACGACGCGAGGAAGTTGGCCACCAGCGCCTGGAAGCGAGCGCGGTGGGCGTGCTTGTAGAGCACGGGGTCGTTGCACGCGCGCAGCAAATTGTGAAGCACAAACTGCTGGAACGCGGGTGCACAGGCGAACAAAGCTCCGTGGTCAACACCAATATCATAGCCAACGTTGTGCCTCGTTAGCCATGACTGCACGCAGACCTCCATGAAGTTGGAGATGAACAATCGCTTCACGACGGGATTGTCGTGGGCGAACAGCCGAACCAGCAGACTTTGCATCCAGTCGAACGTGAGCAGCACAGGCCACTGCTCAGACTCTTGCGGCAGCTTTGAGCTGGTACCGACGACCAGGTATTTCGTCAATAGATCCGCCACCTGGGGCCACACCTGCTCGATCAGGTGCTGCTCGTGGTGCATCTGGATCACCTCCGACGCCGTGAGGAAGTTCTGCCACGTATCCACCCAAGTCGCTGTCGGCTTCGCACTCTTAAGCTTCGCCTTCTTGATGTTTGTCGTCTCGGTCTCCTCTGAGCTCATGGCGCAATGCGAGAAGGCAACCTTGAGGATATGCAGCCCCTGCTTCCTCAGCAGAGCATCGTTGTGTCTCAACGCAACGCACACAAGCTTCTGCAGCCGCGTGTCCGCGATGAATTCACGCGGGGCTTTAGGCATCACGATGCACACGAGGTACAGCATTTCTTGAGGGAAACTCTTCGCGCTCGAGTCCACATCCACCACGTCACACGCGGTAACCACCATATCCAGCAGCTCCAGATACATTTCTGCAGCATTCTCCAAGCCGCTCTCAAGCAGAATAGGTACGATATGCAGCACTACTGCGCGCAGGAACTGCGGGTGCTGCCTCCATGTCGACGTAGCGAGTCTGCAAACCTGTGTAGCCATCTTGATCAAGTCTCCATCCTGACGCAGCAGCGCCTCCAGTAGCCCACACAGCGAGCCATAACTGACCCCTTCTTCATGGTTGTCAACCAACAGCGCCTGCACCTGTTCAAAAATAACCCTTACGGTCTCCTTGCCCTCTTCGCATTGCAACAATGTCTGCACTATTCCGAGCGCCGCGTGGTGTAGCCATGAGTAGCGCTGAGACTGCAGCACAGGCAGCAACACTTGAGTCATCAATGGTCCATTCAAAAGCTGCGCCGCATGCTGATCGTTCGACTGAAGATACTGACGCAGCAGTACTGCCGCTGCCACGATCGTGAAGTGGAACTGCAGGTCGTGCTCCTGAGTCGAAGGCAGAGGCGTCAGCATGGCTACAAACTTCTGTGCGTCATCTTGGAAGACGTTCTGGAGCTCTTCGGGGGGCAGGGAGAGACCTATGGCGACGAGTTCGAACTGTGCTTCGGCCTCCGCAACGTCCAGCTCTACGCGGCCCTTGTGCAGCTTGTGGAAGCGCTGCCAGCGCGCCCATGACGCCGAGATCGCCGCTGCAGCCATTTCGACGACGGCACCTATCGCAATGACCAGCTGTAGCCATCCTGTGATTGGCTGGTACGAATGTAGCCATTTGCAGTTCTCATTTCCGCTCCATCCGAATCGGCAGGAAGAGTCCGAACCATGCACTTCTGTCCGTCGTGTGGCAACATCCTGCTCGTGGAGCCCGACGTGCGTTGTCCTCTATTGTCCCTGTGTAGCCATCTTTGTAGCTGACGTGTTGTGCGTTGATTTCTACTGCAGTCCGACGGCATGCGCTTCTTCTGCCAGACGTGCCCGTACCTGTTCCAGATCAACGACAAGGTGGAGAAGAAGGTGCCGCTGCAGCGCAAGCAGGTGGACGACGTGCTGGGCGGCGACGAGGCCTGGGAGAACGTGGACCAGACCGAGACGCGCTGTCCGCACTGCGAGTTCAACAAAGCCTACTTCATGCAGATCCAGATCCGGTCGGCCGACGAGCCGTCCACCACTTTTTACAAGTGCGTGCAGTGCAAGAAGCAGTGGAACGACTAAGCACACCCCACCAGTCAACCGAACACACATACACATACATACATAGACCTCCATCCTTCCTGCTCGTTGCTCTGCTGGAGACCTACAAATGACATGGGATTAGTTACTTTAGCTAGAAAAAATAATGGGGTTGGCTGGCTGTATGACCGACATCAGCGGTTCATGCGCGCGGCACGCTGCGTGCGTCGGCAGTTGTCGCAGGTGCGGTTGCAGTCCGAGCGCTGAAACTTCTGGCCGAAGTACGAGATGAGCTGCTGCCGACGGCACGTCGTGTCGTCCTCGCAGTACTCGGCCATGGCGCGCAGCTTCTCCATGTGCACGGCGCGCGTCTGCTTGGTCATGCCCTTCTGAGGCATGAAGAGGATGCTGCGCATCTTGGAGATGTCCCGCGCGCTGTAGAAGATGATGCATTGCGACGGCTTGCCGTCTCGCCCCGCACGGCCCGCCTCCTGGTAGTAGCCTTCGATGGACTTGGCTACCGAGAAGTGGATCACGTAGCGCACGTCGGGCTTGTTGATGCCCATGCCGTAGGCGATCGTGGCGCACACGATGCTGAGCTGGCCATTCTGCCACGCTTCTTGCACCATGTGCCGGTCCGTTGCTGACTGTCCGGCGTGGTAGAAGTCGGCGCTTAGGCCGCGGTCGAACAGGTAGTTGGCCACGTCCTCGCTGTCCTGCTTGGTCATGCAGTAGACGATGCCCACGGCATCGCGCGGGTACGTCTTGGAGATGAGCTCGTAGAGCGCCTCCATGGCCTTGACGTCGCTGCCCAGCGGCTTGTCCCGCACCTCGAATGTCAGGTTCTGGCGGTTGAAGCTCATGGAGAAGACCGGTCCGTTCGAGATCTTGAGGGAGCGCTGCACGCCTTGAATGACTTTGGGCGGGGCCGTCGCTGTGAGCGCCATGAGCGGCACGTTCGGGAAGGTCTTCTTGAGCATGCCCAGCTGGCTGTACTCGGGTCGGAAGTCATGTCCCCACTGACTGACGCAGTGGGCCTCGTCGATGACGAACCTGGCCAGCATCTTGTTGCGGTACAGCGTCTGCAGCAGGTCGGCCATCTCCGCAGACTTGACGATCTTTTCGGGCGTCAGGTACAGCAGCTTGAGACTGGGTACTGGGCGCCGAAGCTCGGCCGTGATGGATCTCTTGAGTGTCAGCGCTGTCTGGCTGGTGAGGAAGGCGGCTGGGATGCCGCAACCAGGGTTCTGGATGAGCGCCGTGACCTGGTCCTGGATCAACGACAACAGCGGAGACACGACAATGGTCACGCCGGGGCTCAGCACGGCCGGCAGCTGGTAGCATAGACTCTTGCCACCGCCCGTGGGCATGAGCACGAAGCAGTCCTCGCCGCGCATCGTGGCCTCCATCACCTTGCGCTGGTTCTGGCGGAAGCCGTCGTTGCCGAAAATCTTCTTGTTGGCTCTGGCCAGCTGGTCGTGCGGCTCCCTGGCCGTCATGTCCACGAACAGACTCGCATTGCCGCTACTACTACTACTACTACTACTACTACTACTGTTATTGCTGTTGGTGGGGGCGTCCATGGCGCGCTTCTTGGCGCGCGGGGGCTCGCTAGACGCCGCTGGTCGCCGCCTGCTCTGCCGGATCAAGTCCAGCGCTGTGTTTGGTTCTCTGTTCTCCGCCTCGTCGTCCGAGTCCTCGTAGAAGGCGCGCGGGCGCTTGGGCGGCGTCTTCTGCTTGTGCTTGAGCTTCTGCCGGGAGAGGCTGCGCGCCAGCGGCTCCGTGTCCAGGTCCGCGTCCAGCGTGAGGTCGATGGCCTTGCTCTGCGCTGCGTCCTCGGTGGGCTTTTGCAGCGGGCGGAAGTGCGCGTCGATGGGCACGAACGCCGCCGCCATGCGCCTCGGCCGGGACATGACCGCCTTCATGGCAAGAGTTGCAGTCGAGCACATTGTAGCGCCAAATCCCCCTTAAGTACGCATTGACCTACACTCTACATTATGTGGTACACATCATTTGTCATTTTCGCCAATCAGTCGCACTCCACCATGAGCGGCGCCACGTACGACAGCTGGGGCAGCGCCGCCGAGCGCTTCGCGGACGGCTCCATCTGCCTGGGCATCGACCTGGGCACGACCAACTCATGTGCGTTGCATTTTCCTCTCTCTCCTCTTCATGTCCATGCCTAATTCGCTCTCTACTTCCTCCTGCAGGCGTGGGAATGTGGCACGTGGAGCGCAACCACGTCAAGATCCTCAAGAACCGCGCGGATCGGGGCCGCACGACGCCCTCCGTGGTGCGATTCGAGCCAACGACGCAGCGCGCGGACGTGGGCAACGCGGCGGTGCAGCTGGAGACGCAGGAGCCCGTGGGCAACACCGTGCGCTCGGTCAAGCGCCTAATGGGGCAGAAGTTCGAGAGCAAGGCGGCGGACGTGGCCAGGATCTACGCGACCTACAAGGTCGTGTCCACAGCGCAGGGCAACGCGGCGGTGCAGGTGGCTCGAGGCGGCCAGAAGAAAGTGCACGTGCAGCCAGAGGAGGTCTCGGCCTGCGTGCTCGCGGAGCTCAAGGCCTCGGCTGAAGCATACTTCGACGGGAGCGTCAAGCTTGACAACGTGGTGATCACGGTGCCGGCGTACTTCAGTGACTCGCAGAGGAAGGCGACCATCACTAGTGCCTCTATGGCGGGTTTCAAGGCTGTGAGGCTGCTTAATGAGCCCACGGCGGCCGCCATGGCGTACGGATTATTCCTGTCGGGCACAAAGCTGGTGACGGTGTTTGACTTCGGAGGAGGAACGCTGGATGTGTCGCTGCTGAGTATCCAGGATGGAAAGTTTGAGGTGCTGGGCATTGGAGGAGACACGAACTTGGGCGGAGAGGATATCAATAATATCCTGGTAGACCATTTGCTGGAAGTGCTGTACAAGCATCACGATGTGGCGAGAGCTCAGGTCGGGGAAGGGGACATGGTGAGGCTCAAGAGGGAGGTGGAGAAGGCCAAGATTGAACTGTCGGCGGAGGATTACGCGGAGATTGAGCTGCAGGGCATTGCTGGTGTGAAGACGTTCACGTACACGCTGATGCGACGCAAGTTCGAGCAGCTCTGCGACCCGATCTGGAAGAAGTACGTTGAGTTGCTCTTGAAGATGACGGCATTATTCATAGTCTCACTAACAATGTGGCTGATTGCAATCGGTGCAGGTGTCTTCGGATTGTGACGAGTGTTTTGAAGGAGGCTGAAGTGGAGGCCGTCGACATCGATGAAGTGATTCTTGTGGGCGGTTCTACTCGGATCCCGATTCTACGCACGAAGATCTCTGAGGCTTTCGGTGGCAAGGTATGCTAACACCCTCAAACTATTCGTACTGGTTGCACTATTGTAATTTTACCCATATCTCTCGGTTATTGGGCTGTTCAGGAGCTCTGCATGTCTGTCAATGCCGACGAGGTGGTGTGCGAGGGAGCTGCTATTCAGGCAGCCATCTTGAGCGGCATGGATCAACGCGTCTTCCGTGATGTGCTCATGATGGATGCCCTCCCGCTACCCATCGGCCTGGAGACCGCAGACGGGAGCATGGAGGTGATCTTGCCTAGAAATGCACGCATCCCGACGACAGTGACGAAGTACTTCCAGACGTTTGAGGACGATCAGCTTGGACTGACCGTCGAGGTCTACGAAGGCGAGAAGGAAATCGCCAAGGAGAACGACCACATCTGCTACTTCAACTTCGCTTTGCCCCGTGACAAGATCGGCAAAGCGGGCGAGTTCGCACACCCCGTCACTTTCACCATGAACGCCAGCGGAATTCTGCAGGTGCAGGCCGGAGTGCACCACGACTCAGAGGAATCGCCGATGCCGAAAACAGCCATTTTCCTCATGGCGAGTTACATCCTCGCGCTCTTCGGCTTCTACGTGTTTTTTCGCCTCTACTTCGCCGACGAACGGGACATCACCGCATGATAGAGATAGGCTCCGCACTTCAGATAGACTTGGTTTTAAGTTTCGCTTGTTGAATTTGCTGTTGTCATGATATTCGGAAGCGCTCAAGGTGAACTGAGTTGGATGCTGCCAAGTATGCGTCAATCAGCTCCCAGCGTTTGTTGCTGGACGCCGCCATCTCTCCATCGCATGAACCCGCCGCATCAAGTGATGGAGCTGCCGCGGGATGATACTCGTAGTAGAGCTCCACTGCGGTCAACGCCGTCTCCATTCGCTTATCCTCGAGTCTGCAATTCAAAGGAAAGCAACGCATTAGCCAATATGAAGACAAACCACACAAGTCGAACAACACTTACAGCTGGGCCAGCAGGTAGTCAATGTTGGCGATAGCAGCGAGGTATTCCACGAAGCCTTGCTCGAATGGGGTGCCCAGGATGGCCGAATAGTCCTCTCGTTTCGCTGCTTCGGAAAAGCTTTCCTGTACCAGGCGAAAGTTGTCTGCGAACTCTTCTTCCATGGCTTGGTCGCCTTCAAGGAAGCACGAAGTGTGTAGCAACTCCTGTAACACCGATCCATACGCACCAGCTCGGATAATCCTCACCAGAGCTTCAAAGCGAGCAACCGGCTTCGGAATGATCATGGCGCACTTCACCGCGATGCCAAACACATCCAGTTGCTTTATGATCTCAGCTCCGTTGGGCTCCTCCTCGCACAGTTCAGCCAGATCTCGCAGGTGGATCACAAACACAGGCACATCGATTTGGTCCAGGAAGGGGCATCTTTGCAGTAGGGCTACGACACGATCCAGCGCAGAGCGTATGCTAGGCACCGCGACGCCAGCAAAGCGCAAGGTACTCTCTTCTTGGGTATCGGAAGCCAGAAGCACATGATTATGGTGCCTCTGCTTCAGCAAAGTAATCGGAATGGTCAAAACGTTTTCCCATACTTGCCGCCCACATTCCAGAGATCTCACGAACGATTTTCGACTTAGCGGCCCCATGATGTTCGCCAACGATCGCACCATGCTCATTTGCAGCATCCGTGACAGAATCTCCTCCCATAGGTCGGAGGCTTCCACTTCAAAGTCGAGCATGAGCTGACTTGCACAGCGCAGCACCCAAGGCTCGTTGGGCGGGAATCGACGAAGGAAACTGCGCGCTAACACTTCCTTGTCACTCTTCAACACGAAAGGCATTTCGTATGGCACTCGATGCTCTTCAAACGTCATCATGTGCGTACAATGCTTGGTGAACTCAAGCAGCTCCTTGAAGAACGCGTCCGAGCTCGCGATGTCGTACTTGGTGATCACGTATCTTTTGACGACTTCGTGGTAGAGCTGACCAAGTTTCAGAATTACACGAAGTGCTCGCATCTTAGCTCGGAACGTGACACCAGCACGCGGTCGCACGTCCTTCGCAAACTCGACGAGGTAGCTCAAAAGCTGCTCGCCGAAGGAATCACCACGCTTAACACAAGCAGTCGCCAAGTACAGTATCCTTTTCCCGTAGTCTTCGTCTGCCAGATGCAATTTCTCCGAGTCCAGCAGCTCGAAGGGTTCCTCGTTGGTATCTTGGCTTGATACTTGTTTGACGATATGGACAGCATCCTTAACTAGCCATTCACGAATCAAATCAAGGCGGAGCTGCGCCTGAGGTAGATTAAGCAGCTCTGCAATGCTATCGGCAACCGTGTGGAGCATGCCATTGCTGTGCGTGTAGAACCACAACGCATATCGCCGGTACAACTCCAGGAAGAGCTTCTTAGGCTCCGACACCAGTGCCAGCAATTCATTTGTCTTCTCCCTGTCGTCTATGACATCAGCCAAACTTGATGACTGAGAGCCAGCGCTTCGCAGAAGAAGCTCAACCTTAACTCGCAGAATTTTGGTTTCCAGCCTCGTCAGTGCTTCATGTCCAGTAAATGAGGTATTGCAGGGGTCCTCTGATCCATTTCCACCGGAAAGTGCTGCCTTGAGAGCAAACTCCAGCGCCTTAAGCTTGTCATCTCCTAGTGGGAAATTTTCAGCCAACCACTCAGCTGCAGTAACCCGGCTTTCAGTATCACTCAAGCACCCAAGGATGCTCTCAAACGCACTGAACTGGACCAAGCTGGTGCCCCTGGTATTCTCCTCAGAGTTCGTGCGCCGAAGGTTTGAAGTAATCATGTTTTTCAGTAGCAGCATCTGCAACTCGTCGGGCTCCATTCGAAGAGGGTCGACCAGGCCAATCAACGCACTGAAGTTCTCTTTCGTCACAATCCTTGCCAGCACTTCGCTCGGGTCGGCAATCAGCTCATGGAATGAGATTCTCGTCTTGGTGGACTCTTCACCTTGCTTCGATATGGTAAATTCATGACATTCCTCGTTATCCACTGCCACCTGTTGGTCGCGGTTTTCAACGGGGTTTCCCTTTCCTTGGAACGCAGCAAAGGCTTTCAGGTTGCGTAGAACTTCCATGCGTCGCTCCACCTCTTCTCGCTCGCGGTACGATGTATGTTCAAGCAACAGCCGAAAAATAAATAATAGCCGGTCGTAGTCCTGACCTGACACCTTGCGAATAATCTTGAGCAGCAGCTTTATCAAATGTTGTTCATGGATGTCGTCTATCACGCCGACGATCTTGTCTTGGTACTCCAGATCAGTCGTCGCGGACTCTTCCAACAACAGGGTCTCCACGTAAACTAGCGAAGGAAAGCTGTCATCAATTTGGTAGTGGCGAGTAAATTCCAACACAGTATAGAAATCGTAGTTGCTCCGAGTAATCAGAGTTGGCACGAGGCGGCGGATATACGGCAAGTCACGATGTTCACCCCGGAACGCCTTGTGATCACACTCGATACCCAGCAAGTTGAGATAATGCCACCACCTCGCATTCCCTTCCAGCTCAACGCACTGGTGCAAAAATGCGATCTGCTGCCATGCCCGAGCAGCGTCCGCACCAACAAATGCCAGTTGTTGGAAACGGTAGAAGTCCTTGGCTATGTTCTCGCGAGAAATTTGCCGTCGAAACGCGTGGAAGGCATCTTCTTGCTTCATAGCGAGCATCAACCTGAGCACCGGGCATAACTGTTAAACTCATATACCGAGCAAATTCAATGAAGCAACGTACCCCAGGGCCAAGTAGTTGTCGATCTCCTGTGACTGGAAGACAGTAGACAGCAGTTTCCCCATTTGTGTGTTTACCACACTCGCCGCGTTTTCAGGTAGCTCTTGCATCGACAGCAGCGCCTGCAGACTAAGCAAGTCAGCCCTTTGCTCAACTAGAAACGACACATAGCGCTTCGATGCAATCGTGTCTCTGGTCGCAGCGTCACGCCGAAGGTTCTTGTGTTCGGCGATCGCGAAGCGCATCGCCAGCTTCATCGATTCGTAACTGGGCAAAACGCAGGCATCTCCTCGATACCAGCGAGGGTACAACGTCCAGCGCGCTTCATCAGCTCTTCCTTCCAAGACATTGTACTGGGTAAATTGGAGAACCTCGTTTACCAGCATCGTGTTTTTGAGAAGGATCAATATCTCGTCGAAGGATTCATCGTCACAAATGCACAGCGAGTACTTCAACAGTTCCAAAGTATAGATCGGTGCTTGGATACGCGCCACTTGAGCCGGAGGAAGCTGTTGGCTTCGAGTGAAGGGGGTATCGTAAATATCTTTCACGTGCGTTGAAGTATACAAAGAAAGAGATATCGCGATCTTCTTGAGTGTTTCAGCAGGGTGAAAAGTGTTTTGAAGTTCCAGCTGCAGCGACGCATTGGTCGAGCTCGAGTTACCGACACCACTGTTTCCTCTTCGAGAAAATAAATCCCTGGAGAATCGGACAGCTTGCAAAACACAGCCACTATTAGCCGCGCTGTGAGCAATAAGAGACTGGCACACCTTGGGCTCCAGCCCCACCGCTGACGCAAATCGGTTCAAGTCAAAAATCATTCGAGTCCTCTCATCATCTTGTTGGAGTTCGCGATTCGCCTCGTTCAACGGCTGACGAACAGCACCTTCGTTTGTACGCTGTCTTTTCGTGCCCACCGATGAGCTTTGTCCATTCGATGCGAGAGCACGCTTTTTACCTTTGCCTTTACCAACATATGCAACTGAGCCGTCCCCACGTGACTCACCATCATTATCGCCGTACTCAGCAAACAGCACCTCAGGCTTTATCAGCCGGTTTAACTTCATTTCACACTTTGCAGGGTCGCGCAACAAAGACAACGACAGCAGAACCCCGTGGTTCGCCTCGACACGGCAGATTCGCTGTAAGTCTTCCACAAGAGCATCGGACAGCAAGTAAGTTGGATTGTCAACGTATGCGGCCAGCGACTCACTTCGGGTCGAATCTGCCAACTCCATAATTGTTTTCAGCTCAAGTAGGTAGGCTGCAGCTAGTGCCACTAGAACTTGCAAAACGAACGACTGCAGTTCGCCTCCAGAACGAAGCTCCACATGATCCACATCCTCCCCATCTTCCAACTCTTCAGCTTCCATTTCCAGCAACATGACGCCAAACTCAATAACTTCTTCCATCAGCGACACAAACAACATTACGTGAGACTTGGGCTCTTTCCGCTTTTTCACCTCTGCGAGTGCATTCATTGCCATCTTCACCCTGACCTCAACCCCGTCCACATCGTCATCCGTCGCAAGCGTAGCGTCAGAATTTGACAATATATTTTCCGTGAACCGAACCGCTGCGCGATCACAGTGTAAATCGCTGTAGGCGTCAACCAGAAGCATTGCATCTGTAAGCGCTGAGGGTCTTGAAACTTGACTTAGGATGTGAGAAACGATTCGCGACGCGCTTTTTGCATCCGCAATGTCAAATTCCGTGATGCCATACCTTGTCAACATATCTTGGATCTCCATCAAGCGCCGGTGCTCCTCAATCTCTTCAAGGCGCTCTGTCTTCCATGATTTGGTGGAGTTAGCGTAGTTCTTCAGAGCTTGGGAGTACGGTGGGAGGGCGGACCGCAGCAATGCTAACGTCGCGTCTGCGCGAACATTGGCATCATCGATTTCATCCAGCAACACAAGCGCTCGAGCTTCTTCAGCTGACTGGGAAGTTTGAATGGACTCTGCCAGCTCCGTCACGTAGTCGTGGAGAACGGGGTCTAAGCTAACATCACAGTATCGAAGGTACCTCTTCACATGCTCTTCGACTTCGTTTTTCAAATCCTCGGGGGTGAAGACGCGATCAAGCATACTCATTGCGATAGTTGCGGGCGTCTCCCCTTCGAATACCGACAGCGAAACCACGAAATGGTGCTCCACGGCCAGATGTTTGACGTGCTGCAGCTTCTGCCTCAGCCCTTCAATGCGCTCAAATGCATCCACCTCCCCCGATGACTCTTTATTCTGCTCTCCAGGCTCTTGAGATGCTGAGACATTTGTTCTAGTCGAGCTCTGCAATTTGAACTCGTAAAACGAGATAGCCCCAACTCCAATTCCATTGTCACTGTCATCAGCTTTCAGCAAGTTGCAAATCCGAATGGCAGTGTCTAAGTCGCCTTTCGCCGCTGCAGCTTCAGATCTCTCCAGAATCCAGAACGCAAGCTCTACTAGCAACGGTTGAGTGTCGGACTCGGTGGCGGTATCAGCGCCGGACGGTCGCTCGGACGGTTGCTCAACATGGCGAATTAAGGTGGGTATGACTTCGTGCTGGATCCATTCTGCATATGCAGAGACTGGTAGCGACATTGGAAGACACCTCAACAATTTCCTGATGTTTCGCACTGCCTCGTCATCTAAGTGCCGGCTCCACAGGATCATGACCGCTCTCATGGATCCAAGCTTCAGGTATTTCTCCAGCATATCAAGGACAGATATTCTTCGAAAGAGGTCCCACTTTTCACGTAGCGATTTTTCATTCGCTCCTGCGTCACTTGATGATGAGCTACGCAGTAGCTGAAACGTTGCCCATTTGTACGAGAGCTCGCTGATCTCATTACACCATCGCAACAAATTAGGTAGATAAGATTGCGACCTTGGTGAAGAGCTCGAAAATTCGCGGATGCCCGCCGCTACGTGTAGCAGATGCTTCAAAACAGCGCGTGATTCGTCTTCGTCTTCCCCAATACTCTCAGTGCACAGATCAAGTTTCACTTGATACCTTTTTATCGCTCGCTTGCGCAGGAGAGATGATAATGGGACATTGGCCAAAGATTGGGCAATCGTGACAACATCATCATCGCCGCTCAATTCGCCACCTTCGCTATCAGAACTTTCGTCTTCACTGCTTCCAGCATCAGTGCGGCTTGCTAAGAGTTGAATTGAGACTCCTTCATCGGTTCGATATGCCGCGAGACACTTCGGTTCGTTTCGGCCGTTAGTACTTGCGGACAGTTCGACATTCATACACTTTGATGGAGGCTGGAAGTCGTCGGTTAAATCTACCCCATACAGCGCGCATGCACTGCTAGTATCTCCTGGTTGAGGGTGCACGATCCGAGCATGCTCCAGCGACGCTGTTGTATTCTCACCCTCCGGTGTACGTGACACAACAAGCAAGGAAGCAATTTCTTGATTCTTGTCCTCACGACGCGAAGTGCCAAAAACCGCGAAGCTTCCAATCGCAGCAATATCTGGCTCGAACAACTTGCCTGCACTCTGCCAATTCCACCTATCGTGCGCCCACAAGTCCGTTGATAGTCAGTCATCATGCGCAGCATATAGCGGAAAGAGAAGAAAAAAATTACCACGACAGCTTCCCCTCAGAGAGTACGATCAGGCTTTTATAATCGTTGTCAAACTTCATGGAGGCAATTGGGGCCAACGCTGAATCAGATGCGGACACTTTCTGTATGAAACACAAAGCATTAACGACTGTCATTCCAAGCAAACGGAGTCCACCAGCACTCTTACCTCGATTCCAGTACGACCTCCGTTGTCGATTGAAGATGTTTTCCAGACGTTTAGATGCGCCCCATGATTTCCCAAAAGTACATAAACTTCTTGTTCGAAGCGATGGACCTGCGACGACGCAAACCTCAGCACACCACAAAAAAGAAGGAAAGCTCAGCCCACGTACCAGCATGCAGGACTGCGTGCCCTCATTCAACCTGCCAACATTTGCTCTCTCAAAGCGAATGTTCCTCAAAATCACCTTCATAGCCTCCTTCGGTTTTTCCGCCAGCAGGTGCTCAAACTCTGCCAGTCTCAAATCCCCCAGTCTCAACAGCGTCCCCGAGGCAGTCACCAGCACCAAATCCTGCGAGTCACTGGACGTTAATCCTCCCTCCACCGTTGCAAACTCAATCGCAACGACCCTGCACCAACCATTCACCACCACAGTGAGCATTCCCTCCCTTCCCTCTTTCAAGAGCTCAAAATAACAGCATTTCTACCTGTCGGAGGCTCCCGGTCGAGCCACGCGATGGCCAAACAGCAGCTTCCCGTTGCTATTATACAGAGACAACGTCCCCGAGCCGTCTGCAATGGCGATGAACTCTCCGCAGGCGCTAAACGCCATGGCCGCCACCTGATTCTGCAACGAAATAGTGTTCCGCTCCACTTTTCCGCCGTCCTCGGCCTCCAGCACGTCCACAACCTCCACAAATCTTCGGTCGTTCACTATCACTGCAGTTTTGGAGCCGCTTACGGCGATCCACGGCGCGTTTGGGTCTGGAATCGAGGGTTTGGGGGCTCTATGGTCGGGATTTTGGGGAGGTTTTGGCGACAGTTTGCAGAGCAACGACACCGTAATTTTCAGCCTTTTCAGCGGGAGATCATGGTCGGGGCCTTCATCTTCATCCTGATGCATAGATTAATGGGGTTAGCATTGCGTATGGACAGCCAGCGCCGCGTGGAGAGTAGGGACTCGTACCGCCATGATGCCTACGTTTTGGCGCACTTTTCGGAAATTGAATAAATGGTGTAAACAACACAAAATACAGTTGACCTTCAAAGTAGAATAAGTCGTTAGATAGAATAATCAGCGCTTCAGCTTGGACAGTAGAAAACTGTCCTCGTCCTCCATCTTCAGCCTGTAAACTTGCGTAGCATTGTATTTTTACCCAAAATGGCTAACGTGAGCCCCATATCGCCGCTGCGATCACCCGCTGTCGAGTGCAATGGCTGCAACGCCGAGTAGCGGCGACGAGACGGAATTCCTGGTCCTTTCGCGTTGGGGGTTCGCCTTCTGGTGGGTTGTGATCCTACTGATCCACCTGATCACGTTCATATTCAACGCGTGCTATGCCAAGTTCTACTGGGTCTTCGGCTCTACCTTCCTGAGTACCTCGCTGGAGACGTACGACGTCGGCATGGCCCCGCAGTATTTCCACTCCATTTCTTACGTCCACATAGTGCTGGCTGCAGCTCACGGCGGTTGCTTGCTGCTGATGGCTGTTGGATCGATGTGTCGGTGCAGTTTGGTCTTCTCTCCGTGGTCGGAATCGATCGATAAGTCTGCCAAACGATCGAGAAAAAGTTCGAGTAAAGGGTCGAAGAGTAACGTGGTAGCGGTGAGTCCCCGCGCAAGATCATCACGGAGAATCAGGATATCTAGGACCGACCTGCTTCGGAGTGCGTCCTTGACTTATGCAAATATTGCTGACAGACGCGGGGTGCTCGGAGTCAACGGACGGTATTTCTACGCGATTCTGCTCTGTCGAGAGCTCGTTGAGACTTCGTTTCAAACTGTGCAAGCCTTTCGGATGAGTAAATACCTGTCGAACGCTCTTTTGAATCGATTCTACGTCGTTCTGCTCGTGATCAACTGCTGGTCGTCGGTACTCGTCCATACAAAGCTGTTTGGGAAGGATGAAGCTCGAAGGAGGTTTACTGCAATCGTATTCGACTGTGCGCTTGATTTGATATCGTCGATAGGATTATCAGTCATGATCGTCGCGCGTTATGTGGATCAATACGACACAGATCTGGATGGATTTGGCTTCGAGCTGCTAGACGACGACGACGACTGGATGGCCCAGATGGTAGATGAAGCTCGACTCGTCCTGGTTTCTTCGTGGTGGGATCTCTTTTCCCGCGTTGTCTTCTCCCTCGGGATCATTATCACCACTGCAAGTATGAAGGAACTACTGCGATGGCGTGGGAAACGAGTGCAACCGGCACAACCAGCAAACGGCCACATATCAAAAATCTCGGCTCGGTTGGGCCGCTGGTACCAGGCCGAGCCATCCGTTCCCCTACAGAGAAAGAAGAGGAAAGTCCTGGAGGTTACAGGTTGCTGATCCCGCGGCACTTTTGGTGCAATGATGTCCGTGTCGTTGACCGTCTGAGGCAGCTGCTCTTCACCTCTACACATTGTATATTTCTTGCGTGGGGTGTTGCAGTAGTAGCACTGCACGTGCACGCTTCGGTAAGAGCCCCTCTGGTTGAGTGTAACCCTAAGGTCTATCCTATGGCTGGAGCGCAGCCTGCCTGCTTTGCCGTGGAATTCAACTGCTATAAAGTGGGGATATCGGGAACAATAGACGAAGTGGTGGCAGAATGGAGCAGATTCGACCACACTACCGTCGTTAAAATGCACATTGTGCACTGTCCGGCCCTTGAAGTCCCCGAAATGTTTCAAGAGTTCACTCGTCTGCGCGAAATATGGGTCTATAACTCAACCGTGAGAGACTGGGGGCCTGAAGCGAGTTTCACGAATTCTTGCCACCCCCATTTGACGGTACTCTCGCTGGTGCGCACGAATATGACCGACATGTTGCTCCCACTTGACTTCCAGGACGAAGATTTTCCCGCCAATCTCTCTCTATCGTACTTCTGCGAGACGAATTTACGGACGCTTCCGGACGATCTGGACGAGAAATGGAATCTGAATTCCAACATTTACATTGAGAACAGTGAATTGACGACGGTGCCTCTGTCACTAGTACGACTTCAGCCGTACTATTTGTCTCTAGCAGGCAATCCGATACGAGAGCTCCCACCAGAGCTGTTTGAAACCCCCGAGATCCAGTACCTCATTGTTAGTTCTTTGAACGTGGAAGAGCTCCCCCGCAATGTGACGCAACCACCCCCACGCCCTGCGTTTTACGACTTCTCTCATACGAATATTGCCTTCTTTTGGTCTTGGATGGACTTGTTTGTTGAGAATGCGAGAGGGATAGCGCCGCGGATTGTCGCCAACGCCATTCCGTACTGCTCAGACCTGGACAAAATCTTTAGCGGCATTCTCGCGGATTTCAGTACTCCCTTCCAGAGCGAGTACTCTAAATTGCTGATGAACGCGTCCAAGACCAATTGGGACTTTCTTCGCCAGGCTGTAGATTGCACCCCGCGTGCGGCCTCAACGCAATTTCCACTTGAATTCTGGGACAATTTGTACGGGATGCTGTAGGAAATAATACCAAGTGATAGGGGTCTACGTCGTTGGTCTCTTGTAAAGATTTCACGGGCAAAACGCATCAATACGTACTTTGTTTTCTGGTTTGTTGCTGACAACCCGTTCGTCACCGGATTCTGCTGTATCAAAGTCACAGTAGCCCAAGCTCATCATGATGTTGCATTTCTTGTTCGTTTGACTGTATGGATACATCCTACAGAAAGCTATCTTGGTGCGTATGCGGACAGAAGTTTAGTCCGCAGTATTTATACTCGTGCTCTACGCTGCTGTACTCCGAGGAGACGGAGATTGAGCTTAGCCATGAGCAAGCCTGGTCTTCTTTCTGCTTCCCGACCGACTGGGTTGGTGACGCTGTCGTTTGGTGGCTTTGCCTTTTGGTGGTTTGTGATTCTCGTGGTGCACCTGATCGCCTGTTTGTTCAACGTTTGCTACGCCAAGTTTTACTGGGTCTTCGGCGATACCTTTTTGAGCTACTCATTGGAGGCGTACAAGATTGGAATGGGTCGGGACAATTTCCGATCAATACCTTTCACCCATGCAGCGCTAGCTGTTGTACACGGAGTGCCTGTCCTGTTCATGGTCTTGGGGTTCATAAGACAGCGCTCTTTGGTCTTCTATCCATGGTCCGATCCACTGAATAAACACGTCAAAGCGGTGCGAAAAGCGGTGAAGAACCACGTCGCTGAGATGAAGACGCAAACTCGATATCGCGAGTCATCGAGTGTGAGAAGATCAACAATGCTCATGCTCCGTAGAGCAACCAAAGCAATAGTCAACAAGCACAGTGTCGTAGGCGTCAAAGGGCGCTACTTTTACGTGGTTTTCGTATTCCGTGAGGCAATTGAGACGGCATTCCAGACCGTGCAAGCCATCCGGATGAGCCAATATTTATCGCGCGCGTACCTGAATCGCTTCTACACGTGCCTTCTCGTGATCAACTGCTGGTCGTCTGTGCTGGTCCACTCGCGCGCTTTTGGGCAAGATAGTGCCAGGCGTAGGTTCGTAGCGATCGTTTGTGACTGCGCGCTCGATCTGATGTCTGCAGTGGGGGTTTCTAGCATGATCGTCCTAAGTTACGCTGGTCAATACGACATCGAGTTGGGTAGCTTCGGCTTTGAGTTGCTTCAGGACGACGCCTGGATTGCACGGATGCTAAGCGAGGCTCGGCTTGTCGTGGTTACCTCCTGGTCCGACCTTATCGGTCGCGCTGTCTTCTCGCTGGGCGTGCTTGCCGCCACCTACAACATGAAGGAGTTGTTGGCTTGGACTCCTCGAAGGGGTCAACGCATCGTGTCGATGCACAATATTGGACCAGACACTGAGCCACTCCGTCTTGTCGGCTCGCTTAGGCTGCAGGTTATAGACAAAAGAAGTCATCCAGGAAAACTTCAGAAAAACAGTGTACTCAATTCTAGAGAAGACGCTGATTTGGTTCCTCAACACACGAAGGTCGTCTCCGGTCTTCCCTGCACGGAACGAGTTCTTCTACGAGCAATGCACATCGCATTGTTCGCGTTAGGCGTTAGTATGATAATATTGCACGTGCAGGCGTCGTTGAAAACGCCACTGGTAGAGTGTACTCCGAAGGTGAAGCCCATGGCTGGGGCCCACCCAGCGTGTTTTGCTGTGGAGTTCGATTGTCACAAACTCGGAATTTCTGGTACAAAAGCTGACGTCGAAGCAGAATGGAGCAAGTTTGACCATTCTACAGTCGTGAAGCTGCACATTATGCACTGCTCAGCTCTCGAAATGCCTGAACTGCTTCAGGAGTTCCGTCAGTTGCGAGAGTTTTGGATCTACAATTCGACTATTACCACTTGGAGTGCGTCCGCTGCCATAACCAATTCTCACTACCCCGACCTCGCAGTGTTCTCCCTAGTCCGCAGCAATGTCACGGACGGCCTCCTCCCACTGGGACTCCAGTCGTCAGATTTCCCTCTTCAACTGACGCAGATATATTTCTGCAAAACTAATCTACAAACACTGCCCGACGATCTTGACTTAAAGTGGAACGCTGGGTCAAACATCTACGTCGAAGCGAGTGAGCTAACAGCTGTGCCGCAATCGCTTGCACGTTTAAGGCCACTCTACTTGTCCTTAGCTGGCAATCCTATCATCGAACTTCCAGCTGAACTTTTTGAGAGCTCCTCGATCCAGTATCTCGTCCTAAGCTCCACCAACGTGCGTGAACTTCCCCGTGGCGTGATGCTGGAAGCGCCACTGGTACCGGCGTTCTTTGATTTTGCAGACACGCAGATCGCTTTCTTTTGGGCGTGGATCGATCCGTTTGTTGAAAGTATGCTGGGAACTTCACCTCGAATAGCTGCTGGTGGTACCCCCTACTGCTCGGACCTGGAAGGCATTTTTAGTGGAGCTGCTACTGATTTCAGTGCTCCATTCAAGCCTCAACAGTCTCGACTACTTATGAATTCGTCGACAGAAAATTGGGAGATATTACTCCAGGCTGTGGATTGCTCACAACGCGCTTCCTTGACGCAGTTTCCTCTTGAGTATTGGGACGCGCTGTATGGAATGTCTGTTTAAGCGCACTTTAGTTAACACCATCTTCACCCTAGAGAAATCCTATGGGGGGGGGCTGAAAGAGTATTAGGCTCTATGAGATGAATCCCCGGTCAACACGATTTATTCGTTTGTTATTCTGTACTGAGCATCCCAGTCATCGAGTGGAAATTGGGTTGAAGACAAAGGATTTGAACACATCACGTACTGTTGTAGCGCCGGCCAGTTCGCGTCCGATGCATTCATCAGTATTCGCGAGTATTCAGGCTGGAATGGAACGCTGAAATTCGTAGCAGCACCACTGAAAATCTTGTCCAGGTCCGTACAGTATGGGGACCCTCCTGCCGATATTTGAGGCAGGAATGTCAGTTCCACGAACGGATCGATCCACGACCAAAAGAACGCGATCTCGGTAAAGCTGAAGTCGTAAAATGCTTGGATCGTCGGAGGTTCCGTCACATTACGCGGCAGTTCACGCACGTTCGTATGACTTAAAATAAGGTACGGGATGCCCATACCCTCGAACAATTCAGGTTGCAGCTCTACTATGGGGTTGCCGGCGAACGACAAGAAGGCAGGTCGCGACCGCGCAAGTGCCAGAGGTACTTCTGTGAGCTTGCTATTCTCAATGTAGATACTTGAACCAAAGTGCAATTTCGTGTCAAGATCGTCCGGAACAAACTGCAGATTCGTCTCGCAGAAGTATAGCTGGGTGAGACCCAAAGGGAAGTCTGCAGATTGGAAGCCTTTAGGAAGATAGCCCTCTGTCATGTTGGTGCGAACAACCGTTATTGATACCAGCTCCGGGTGGTCAGAATTTGTTACCGCGGATGACGCTCCCCACTCTCGTATGGTCGAATTGTACACCCAGATTTCCAGTAGATGGCTGAATTCCTTGAGCATTTCGGGAACTTCGAGATCTATACAGTGTAGAAAGTGAAGTTTAACAGTGGTGCCGCGATCGAACCGGAGCCATTCTGCTCGCACTTGTTCTTTTGAACCAGCGATATCGAGTTTATAGCAGTCAAATTCCACCGCATAGCAAGCTGGCAGTGCTCCAGCCATCGGGTTCACCTTGGGATTGCAGCTAATTAGTGGGTCCTTCACTGAAGCCTGAAGGTGCAAAGCTAATACCACGGCACCCCAGACGACAAAAATGACGTGGATAGTAGGCAAAAGTCTGCCACGAATATGAATGAAAAGAATGCTGCAGCGTCTGAACCGGGAGTCCAATGGTTTCTGTTGGTTTGTCTCGCTGTTGGGCTCATCTTTAGATGATGCGGAGGACATGGGCCCGATGGAGCCCAGGTGTTGAATCTGATTGCTGCTGTGTGTTGGCTTGGCGTCTGCTACTCGATTTTCACGGGCACGAGGTGTCCACCGAAGGAGTTTTTTCATGTTGGCCGTGGTCATAATGAATCCCAGGGAGAAGATCACACGACCAACCAGATCTGACCACGAAGACACCACAACGAGTCGAGCTTCATTCAGCATCTGCGCCATCCAGTCGTCGATATTCTGTAACTCATATCCGAAGCCTTCCAGCGACGTGTCATATTGGTCGACATATTTCAAGACGACTATCACTGCCACCCCCATGGCAGACAGCAGGTCCAGCACGCAATCGCACACGATCACCGCAAGGCGGCGTCGAGCTTCATCACCGGCAAACAGTCGCGCGTGCACGAACGCGGACGACCAGCAGTTGAGTACGAGCAAGCTGACGTAAAGGTTGTTCAAAATTCGGCTCGACAGGTACTTGCTCATTCGAAACGCTTGAGCAGTCTGGAATGCCGTCTCAACGATCTCTCGGCAGATTAGAACGGCGTAGAAATACCGTCCATTAACTCCTACTACTCCGCGCGCGTAAGTCAGCTTGGCCTTCAGTAGTTTTCCAGATCGAAGCACCCCAGTTCCTAGCCTTCCGAGACTTGAATCATTCATACTGAGGTCGTAAGATTGGCAGTTTTCCTTGTTGGACACGTCCATTCCTAGTATTTCATCGTTCTTTGTCGCTGACCACGGGAAAAATACCAGTGTGCGCCTCCATAGTGATCCCACAACCATCAGAACCAAGCTAACACCGTGAGCAGCCGCTAGCACAATGTGGACGTAGGATATAGTGCGAAAATCCTCCCGTGGCATTCCGACATTGTTGCCTTCTAACGTGTAGCTTAATAAGGTGGCGCCAAAATCCCAGTAGAACTTCGCGAAGCCAGCAGCGTACACACACGAGATGAAATGAACGAAACCCACAACAACCCACCAAAGCGCAAAGGCTCCCCACGAGAGGGCTACAAACTCGGTCGCACGAGGAAGAGAAGTTATGGCAGGCACGATCGTCGTGGTCATGGTAAATGCCAAAGTGCTATCATGTGAGCACCTATTGTTGTGAGCTGGTGCTTCCACATATTTTTGGACGTGCACGATAACCCTGCTATCAAGCTGTAGCCATTTCTTTCGAATGCTACTATTACTATATGTACTACAACTGTAGTAGTAGTAGCGTGTGGTGAAGCCCTTCAGTTTTCAGTGTTAGATGTATTTGCTGGATAACTTGCCCTGCATAGCGAGGGTATTCCATCCGGTTAAGTGGTCTTTTTAGCAGCGGCCCTTGCAATGTCCGACAAGTGGTTGAGGTAGCCTTCACCGACAGTGTACCACTTGACACCAGTGTACTTGCCAGACTCGGCAATAGTCTTGAACACTATCTCCGGCTCGATGCCCATGTTGTGCCATCCCTTGTACACGTCGGTCCTGTAGGTGGCGTCTTTCGCCATCTTCGTGACAATCTCGGCATCATCCAAAAACTTGGACACAGCCTCCATCTGCTTGGCTTTCGTCGCTGCTTGAGCCGCCGCCAGAGCTGCCGCTTTCACTTCCATTTTCGCGATCGCCAGAGCCTCCTGAAGCTCTTTCAGACGCACACTCGTGCGGATCTTCTTCCACTTGGCCGCCGCACTGGAGAGACCGTTGCCGCCGCGTTCTTCAGTCAGATCTTCACTATCGTCGCTCTCATCCACGGCTTGCGCCTTGAGGCCACGCAACTCCTCCGGACTACTCGCAGATCTCAGGAGTCGGTGGGAAACGCCGTTTGCGGACTCGGCAGTGACACTAGAGAGCAGAGCGACCGTGGCTGCCACGAAGAACAGGAGTGATAGACGCATACTTGAGCTTGGTCTTGAGCGGGAAAAAAAGGAAAATGACTCAGTTTGTGGAGGGCGGGCGGGGAGAGGAATGGCTGCCATGCTTTCGTCTCGTTTCGAAGAGACGCAGCCATGTCCGAGGCCACTTTATCACGTTGCAGTTGCTTTGCAGCAGTCGCATTGCGTCGTCGCACAATGGCAGGGATGATATCAGCAAGTTTACATCGAAGGTGCTTTAATGGCTGCCGACAACAATACAATCAGAACTGTCGCAAAGGTAATGTACATGTACCAGTGGCGCGATCTTGGCTACATAATATGTATTTATTATATACAGTGTATGTGCGTAAGTGTACAGTACAGTAAGTAAACTGTAAGGAGAGAGAACCATTCATTCCGAACTCGACCAGCATAGTGTAAAAAGTTGCAGTAACTTACAGTAGACGAGTCGGCCAGCTGGTTACAAAATGAATCGAGTATTGTGAAGTACAGTAAAGATACATGTGGCTCATGTCAATTTCGGTTGAATTTTTCCAGCAGTACAAAGTGCGGGTGGGACAAGATATACGTCCGTTCCTGTACCCACACCGATAACGTGAGTCTGCTTGCCTAATATAAAGAAATTCTTTGAGTTCCGCACTCTCAGATGTCCAGCTCACCTTTCTTACATGTGAGCTCGTTAAACTACATGCATTATCCTGACACAAAAGTAAGAAACATATTTTTATTATATAGGAGTCACTACCGATACAGTACTGTATACATGCACACGCACTGCTGAATTTTGCTGCTTCGACGACACGTGTGCCACGATTTGTACGCGGATAGTCGCGCGCAACCAGTCGGACTGGAGGTTTGGTAAATTACCGTTGCGTGCATCAAAATCATATGCTCCTATCTTCAGCTTTGCCACGAATTGAACAGGGATTGTGCATCGAACATGAAAGAAATTGCCTGATCACTGTAGGGCCACTATAAATTTGAGTTTTTCAGCAAAACTGAGAAAAATAAAACCGAAGCGCTGAAAATGCTCAAAAATATCGAGGTTATCGAGCGTGACCCACGAGCCTACAATAGATGGATTCAAACGCGAATTAGGATGGTTGATGCGCCACTAAACACCCCCTAACGACTCGGTTACTTCGGTGATATCGCCATGGTTTCGCCCAGCTTCAAAAGAAGTGCTTGTTAAGTCGAAGAGTGCGATGAAGTATGTCATAGATATTAGTGCAAGCCCGCTCTTGCTAAGTGTAGCCCGATACATTGCATGGGCACGATGCTTTCCTACACTCTGCTGCTATTGAGGGCCTCGATTTGAGGATGCCGTTAGGCTTCTTAGGGGATAGCATAAAGCATTCTTAGTGCCTCCTTCATATGTACAATAGCCCAGATCAGGCCGAATGCAAAAATAAAAAAAATTGAGCTCGAAAACACTCAAAGCAAGCTACCGTATATTGTGCTTTTTTGCACCTTTTGCGTGCCAGCAATCAGGTTTTTGGATGACGCCACATAAATGAGTCAGACTAATACCGTAGGTGAGTGAGTAAAAATACTTGGGGCGTTCGTTTTCTGCTTATTTTAATATTAAAATAAGCATGTACCCTGGTCCCATTCCGAAGAAACGTGCATGAGCCATCCTGAACGAGGTCGATCACCCTAAATCGATGGCTTTTTGCGTTCATTCTCACATGTGCAACTCGAAGTCGATCTACGTAAATCCAAGCCGCTCGTGCTAATGTACCGCCTCTGTTTTGTGCAGATTTTTGGATCTGCATTTCTCAAATTGGCATAAAGTGGTAGCAGAAATTTAAAAGGGCTCTAAAAGTAGAGATTTCTTTTTTCTAGACTCAGATACCTTCCAGACTCAGGTGAATCAGACGAATTTGAAAGTTGTACAGTATTTTCGAACGATCCTGCCACGTCAGACGACTACAATGAGCTCTGCAGGCGGAGTGCTGTCCAGGGCCGTGCGTGGCGGCTCGTACCGCTTCCTGCAGCGTTTACTAACGTTCGCAGCCAACTCACTAGTGCTGCGCAAATTGCACCTGAGCGTGACGGGCGCCGTGACCGTGCGGCTGGAGCTGGCGCTGGCCTCCATCTTCCTGCTGCGCGATGGCTTCCGCCTGGCGTTTCTGCGCATGCCGTCGCTCGACTCCTCGAGCTCCAAGGGCGCGAGCAATGGGAAAACGCACTTGCAACAGTTGGTGAACGTCGCGTGGCTCTCCACCGCCATCAGTTGGGCGGTGGCGGCTCTGGTGCTGCTGTACTCGGCGGTCTCGGGCTCAACGGAGACTTTGAAGGACGACGAGGCGCTGGAGGGGTACTCGACGGTGCTGGTCATGTACTGCGGCGCTGCAATGATCGAGGCACTGGCCGAGCCAATGTTCGTGCTGGCGCATGCCAGTGTGCTCGTCAGTTGGCAGGTGGCGGCTCAAAGCGCCGCCTTCTTGGTCCGCGCGGCGGTGCAGTATGTGGGGGTTGTGGTGCTGGAGCTGAGCTTGACAGCGTACGGGATCGCGGAGCTCTCGTACGCGTTGACGCTGCTGCTGATGTTCGCGGTGTTCTTCAGGAGGAGGATCTATGGAGGTTCGTCGGAAGGAGGCAAGTTCGCCTTGACCAGTATGAAGCAGCTGCTGCCTGGCAAGCCCGAGGGGGACGCGGACTGGTGTCACGCAGAGCTCATGACGCTGCTGGTGCCGCTGAGCGTGCAGAGCGGAGTCAAGTACCTGCTGGCGGAGGGGGACAAGTGGGTGCTCACGGGCTTCGCGTCGCTGCAGCACATGGGCGTCTACGGACTGGTGTCGAATCTGGGCTCGCTCGTGCCGAGGATCGTGTTCCTGCCCATTGAGGAGGCGACGAAGACCATCTTCAGCAAACTCGCGCTGTCTCAGAAGCAGACGAGCGACGACAAGGACGATAAGGAGAGCAAGAGGAAGAGCTTGGCCGATGGACAGACGCTGCTGCTTGTGCTACTCAAACTCATGAACCTGGTGGGGCTGCTCTTCGTCTGCTTCGGTACCAGCTACGCGTACACGTTGGTGCTGCTGCTGTATGGAGTGGAGAAGGCGAGGCAAGGCGTGGGCGCGGCGTTGGCTGTCTACTGTGCGTACATCCCATTCCTGGGGGTGAACGGAGTGTGCGAGGCTGTGGTGCACGCCATCGGAGACGACCACGAGCTCATGCGGCTCAACAAGTTGCTCGGCCTTTTCTTCGCCATCTACGCGTTCAGTGCGCTCGTGTTCATGGAGGTGCTCGACTGGGGGACGCTTGGGCTCATCCTGGCCAATTGCGTGAACATGGCCTGCCGCATCCTCTACTGCTTTACGTTCCTGGCTTCGTACTTCCGTCGGGTAGCGCCAACAGCTCAGAGCAGCAACCGCTTTGTCAGTGGGCTCGCATTCTGGCGTCGATCGCTGCCGGACCGACTCGTTGTGGTCGCCTTCTTGGCGTCTTTGGCGGTGACTTCCATTTCTCAGCGAGTGTTGCTGGGTTCCGAGACGGATGGTCCGATTTCGCTGGTGCGGCACGCTGCTCATATTGCTGTTGGGGCGATTTGCTTTGGCGCATCGGCGCTTACGCTCTATGTGAAAGAGCGTCACCTTCTAGGAGCTCAGTTGGCAGCACTTCGGGGGCAGAGCAAGTCTCACAAAGATTAGAGGAATATCATTACTGTAGTACATTTCCTAGTTTGGAGCGGCCTTGAAGCGTCGTCGTGCATGTACTCAATCACTTTCCAAACTCGCTGAGCCATGAGCAGGCGACAAGTATTTGGAGGCGCCCTGCGTGCCAGGCAGGAGCAGAAAGAAGCGGAGCAACCGACGAGCGATGCTCAGTCGGAGCGACCTTCTATGGGCTTCTTGGCGACGCTATCCGCGGAGCAGGAGCGCCAGCAAGTTCGAGAAGAGCTGAAACAGGTGAGGAATGCATATTACTACTAGGTTTGGGAGTGGCGGCTAACTCGTACGCGTAGATGCCTCTGCTATCGCCGTGGACAAGCTACACCGCATACGAGCCTTCGTTTACTGATGAGCTCAATCGGTAGGGACATCAACCATCATCGTGAATACAGCACTATTCGGCCACGTTTTCCTGACGTTGGACTGTAGGGAGCTGGCCCAACGTGTTCGGGCCATTGTGCTGGATAAGCTAGCAGCTCTACAAGAACGGCTGCAAAAACTCCAAGCGAAACGCGAAAACTCGGGCGTCCTACCAATCTCCACGCTTGATACGTTGCTGCAAAGCCGTCTGATTGTTGAGGCCAAACGCAAAGTGGTCCCAGCACAAATCGCCGAAAACGTGAGAGCGGTCGTCCTCTTTGTCTTTGTCAGCTAACTGATCGACGTGTTCGTCATCTTTTACTGAGCAGACCATAGCAGCAATGCGAGCTGCTAGCTTGCACGTGACACTACAGAAGGAGACTCCTCTTTCGACTGCCTCGAGTGTAAGTAAACGCCGTGAGCATCGCTCGAACTCTGTGTTTGCCCCCAGCACAAGCAACAGCATCCCCCGCAACTCGCGGGTCAAGCCAAGCAGCGTTATCTCACCTCGAACCCGCGCTGTTGTCGACGAGATGGACTTATCCCGCAGACAACACCGTTCGAGCGCAGCAGATGACTATTTTCTTAACGGTGATGCTGACCAAGACGGCGATAACAGTTCATCTCAAACTCTGTTGTGCGTTCAATTCCCAAACTACAGCGAAGTTGCAGCGGCGATGGACAACAATGCGACCAACTTGGAGAACGACGAAGAGCAGCAGGTCACGCACTTTCGATCTCGCCCTGTGGCACCGTCAGCAGTGGAGGACGCAGCCATTGTTGCCACAAAGCGCGAGCCTCATGAGCCACGAGTACGTTATATCATGTCCACTCGGCTCGGAGCACTTCCACCCACGAAGGGCATCTTGGACGAGTACCCAATCCCGAAAGAAGTGCTGGATGCGCTGGAGCGCCATCGACACTTTCACGTCGATGAGTCTTCTCCTTTGACTGCGTTCGAGCCCATACGACTCCCCCCTCCGGCCCCAGCAGAGCTAAGCGACAAGACCCAGCCTCGTAACGCTGCAGTAAATGCCGAATGGGAGTGCTTCTACAGGCGTTCGGTTCCGCTTGAGCGCTCTCCAGTGTCCTTCGTGTTGGCATCATTGGCCGTGGCTCCCGAGAAGCCTCTCCCTGCTCCCAGCGACCTCTTCCACCAGCAGAAACTCGTCGCTGCAGCGTCTGACGAGACCATTCTGCTGAACGAAGTGCGTCAACTGTTTGACAGCACCCACGACGCGCACCAAGACTTCCGAGCAGAGCTCCATCGCCACCTCGATCTCCAGTATCTCGTGGACTTATCGTTCCGTAGCTCGCTCACGTCGGCGAGTTACTTCGTCGACGATGAAGACGACAGCGAGGAACCAGGAGGAGGCAATGTTCAACCGAGCGTGCAGATCCCGTCTCACTTGCGTCGCCAACGCATCATCAGTACTGCCGAGAGCGACGCAGCTGGAGCTTCGGCCAAGTGGAAGTTCCTGCTGAACGGGGTGCACCGAATGGCAAACCGGCGTGGAGCGATTTCTGTTGTAGCCAAGAGCGAAGCCGCGATGCGGGCTCAACGCAATGATCTCCTGGCTCAGCTGTGCACGCTCACGCCGCAAGACGTCGAGTTCCTCACCTTGTGGTACGGCTACAGTCCCGATGCCGAAGCCGAAGCGATCGCCACTGCCGACACTGACGATGGCGAAGGCGGAGTCGTGCGCTTGGACCCCGTGCCCATGAGTCCGTACTGGAGCACGCGCTTCGAGCTCGCGTGGAAGCAATTGGCGCTGTCCACAACCGAGCGCCTGGATCTGGCCATCAAGTACTCGTCGCTGGGCTATTCAACTCGACTGCCGGACGCTGTAACACTCTGGGAGACGGCAGGAGCGCTCGTCACGGAGCACGAAGACTTGCTGCGTCTGATGCGCTCGACCCTCACAGGACCGAGAAGACACGCCACCGCCAGCCTCTCAGAGGATACAGCAATGCTCCAGGCTCTGATCGCCAGTGCAGCTCACGTCCGAGAGATTCTTCTGCTCGCATACGTCGAAGTTGGAGATTTCATCACGTTCCAAGGCAACTTCTACTTGGCCAGGATGGAGCGCGACGCGACCGAGATCCGACGACTAATGGAGGAGAACGCTGAGCTCAAATCCAACCAGGTGCAACCTCCCACAGCGACAAAATGAGAATCTTTCTCCTCCTTCAAGCAGAATCCAGGATAAAAACCCACCACCAAGCTGTATCCAAACGTATAAATTCATTAATCCACAGCAGTCGGTTGACATCCGCTCTCGAATTATGTCGAGTCGCTGTCGTCTTTCTTCTCTTTCTTGTCTTTCTTGTTCTTCTTCTTCAGTTTCCTAGCCTCTTTCTTCTTTTTCTTCTTCATCTCGTCCTTTTCCTCTTCTTCATCCCCGTTCGAGTCACTTCCGGTGGTCACAGGCGTCTCGTCATCGCTTTCCTTCTCCTCCTTCCTCGCCTTCTTCAGCTGCAGCTCGTCCCGCTTCAACTTGCCCTTGCACGAGCCGTACGCCCGACGGCCGAACAGTTTACCGCCAGTCGCCGCAAAGAGCTCTTCGTCTGTAGGGATTCGGAACTTCTGATTGGTGGACTCATTTTCGTCCAATCGCTTCCGCTTTTTGGCCTCCTTCTTCTTTTTGTCTTTCTTCTTCTTTTTCTTCTTCTTCTCCTCCTTGTCTTCTTCTCCTCCTTCCTCGTCCGACGACGCGTCGATCACGATCTTGCTGGCCACGCGGTCGTAGGCGTTGTACCACCACTGATTGGCCTGCTCCGCGACCGCCTTCTTCTCGGCGCCCACGCCCTGCAGCTCCTCGCGCCGCTTCACCTTGACGTGCGACTTCATGCCCTGCTCGTTCTTGCCCAGGCCCTTGCCGGCCGACCAGCCCATCTTCTCCATCTGCCGCCGCGCAAAGTCCGACACCTCGGCGGCCGCGCTCTCGTTGGCCATGCCGCCCAGCTTGCTCATGAGCTTCTTGCCCACGAGGGGCACCGCCGCCGCCGTGGATCCCATCATCGCGTCGCCTGCCATGGTGTGGCAGCTCCAAGTGCCGGTCGAAAAGCAAGAGTGAGTTGATTGGCGGCGGAGAGAGCGGAACGGGGACTGGTGATTGACTGAAAACAGGGAGAAATGTGATTGGCTGAATATACTAACAAGCCTTTCACTACCTATATCCGGACATACTGCATGCAAATAAAACGCACTTTCAACCGAAAGCATACTATCAAAAGCTATGGTTTGTGACACTGAATATGAAGAGATAATGTAGCCATCGCGAAGGAATCGGAGCTTCAGCTTCAACGTTTTCAGTTGCAGTCCCGGACTTGGACCGGGCACAACTCGATCCGCCGAGGTCCGATCCCTGTCCATCCATGCCCCCGCCCTCGCTGCTGAAAGGCGGCGGCTTGTCCAGCCCGGCCCTGTTGGGTCTGTTGGTGGCGACTGCAGCCGCCATGCTGTTCGCCGCCAAGCCTTCGAGGGGGAAGCCGCTCCCCGCCAACGTGACGCCCGTGCCCTTCCTCCCATCCACCCCATTGCTCGGCAACACGCTGGAGTTGGCTGCCAACGCGGCGCGACTGCAGGACTGGGTCGCCGACCGCAGCCGGGAGTGCGACGGCCAGCCCTTCGTGGTGCAGCTGCTGGGCAAGCGCAACCTCGTCTACCTGTCCCGACCCGAGCACTTCGAGCAGGTGCTCAAGCTGCAGTCGAGCAACTTCAACAAGGGGCTCGCCATCCACGACATCTACTCCGACTTCATGGGGGAGAGCATCCTGCTGGTCAACGGGGACCGCTGGAAGTACCACCGCCGAGTGCTCGTGAACCTCTTCAGCGCTCGAGCCCTGCGAGACTTTATGACGCCAATCATCCAGAAGAACATCCTCGTGCTGATGGACATTCTAGCGCGAGCGAGGGAGCGCAACGAGGCCCTCGACATCCACAAGCTCATGAACAAGTTCACGTTCGAGACGTTCGCGAAGATCGGCTTCGGCCAGAAGCTCGGGAACCTCGTGTCTCCGGAAGACCACCCATTCGAGCGCGCGTTCGACGAAGCCCACCATATTACTGGGCACCGGATGACTACGCCCACGTGGCTGTGGAAGCTGAAGCGGTGGCTCAATGTCGGGAGCGAGCGGAAGCTGCGCGAGTGCGTGGAGGTGATGGACTCCCTCGTGATGGGGATCATCTCGGACGCGATCGCCAAACGCCAGCAACGCGGACAGGAAGAAGAAGCAGGAGAGCACGACCATGAGAAAGACATTGTGTCTATTATTCTCGAATGAATGCATGCTGACGGCCGACCCGTGGAGCCTAGCGAGGTCCGCAGCATTGCGCTGCTGTCGCTGATTGCTGGTCGGGACACGACCGCGAACGCTGTGAGCTGGATCCTTCACATGCTGCACGAACACCCGCGCGTCGAAGAGAAGCTGCGCGCCGAGCTATATGAGAAGCTGCCGAAGCTGGCAACATCTCGAGACTACATGCCGTCGCTGGAGGAGCTGCAGGACCTCCCATACCTGGAGGCTGTGATCAATGAGAACCTCCGCCTGCTCCCCATCTTCCCCTATACGAGCCGCCAATGTATTCGAGACACGGTGTTCCCTGACGGCACCTTCATCCAAGCTGGAGAGGTGCTAGGTTTGCCGCACTACGTGATGGCTCGACTGACGAGCGTTTGGGGCGAAAATGCTGCCGAGTTCGTCCCTGAACGATTCTTGGACGCCAAGAGCGGCGAGGTGCTCGATCTCCCGGTTGCTACTTCCAGTGCGTTTGGGGCTGGGCCACGAATCTGTGTCGGTCGCCGCCTGGCAAGCATGGAGATGAAGCTCCTCCTCGCGTGCATTGTCGGTCGTTATCATTTGGTGGAGTTGCCTGGACAAACTGTTCGCTATAAGCTGGCGCTGTCTCTGACTATGAAGGACCCATTGATGGTGAATGTGCAGCATGTCAACCAGGCGTTAGCCAAGTCTGCTTAGGAGAGTCGTTGTGCTTGTTTCTTTGTCTTCGGATTCACTGGTGAGTTTGAGAGAGTAGCAGCCGACATTTTACGAGAAAAAAAATGTTTGCATTGATGTAACATGCGTCGTCAACTCTTTCACTTGATCGAAATTGGTAAGAAAAAAAAAACTTAGTGGACCGATCTCTGTCGGCTAAGACACTTTCTCAAAAGTACTGCCGTGTACTCACTTGGCAGCGGCATTCTCGCGGTGTCGCTGCACCGCTTGCTCGATCTCCGGCCACAGAAACGAACGCGCAGTCATCAACACGATCCCAGCTTTTCCCTGCCAGTATAAGAGAAGACCAACGAAATAGCCTGAGCGCAAACACAAGCAGGTTCGCCACGCACGCCCTCGTTCGCTATGTAAAGCTGCGCGGGCCGATCAGCTCTTTCAAAGCCAGCCGAGTATGCGTAGGAGGGCTGGGAAGTCATCTGGACTGGGCTCTGGAGTCTCCACTGGGACTTGTGCTCACAGCCTCCCTTGTTCTTCTTCTTCTGGGACCATGGCGTAGCCAGTATCGGGTAGAGGCCGTAAGAAGGGCGTTCTGGTGGCTCTCTTCACCTTGAGCACCGATACATTTACGTGACACGACATGTCCTCCACGTGTTCGACTTCAAGCCGCCTGTCGAACGCATCAGTGGCCTCCTCAACGTGCGAGAACTGTGGGGTTAACTCTGTCACGAAGTACCCGTCGTTGGAGATGAAGAAGCCCACTCGCTCCCGGTTGATCCCAGGTACTTTGAATCTCACAAGCGTAGGCCATGCACGCTCACGAACTTCGTATATTTGGTCGTCGAGGGATTGGCGGGGAGGATTCTGCGTCTGCGTACTCTCGGAAATGATCTTGATCGGAAACCCCTTCAGCCAACCGCGCAGCTCAGTCGACCGCGGCTTCTTCTGGGCCACATCCTCCGCGCTCCCGGTTGCTACGTCTTCGGTTTGCACCAGTTTGTCTGCTTTTTGAACATTCTTCCGGTTCGCTTGCCCCATTGTAAACCGCGGCTGGGGAAAAGCAAAGTGATCTCGGTTGAGGGTGGTCGGGGACAACTTTTGCAGTTTTCCAAGAAATCTCAAAACCAAAGCCCTGGGAAGGAATTGTTCGTTTACCACGAATTCCACCCAGCGCGCGAGTAACCCACTAGGATCTTTCTTTTGCGATCGCCCCGAGGTAGTTGAGTCCTTCTGGAGCAAGTTCAGCGATAAAAAAATTCCGGTCTCAGGTCAGGAGGCGATGAAGGGTGGGCTGAAACATTGCGGTAGGCAACAACCACATCGTGGACGAGTAAACCAGACCGGAAAGTACGATTTATCACAATGAAGACGCAGATGAGATGGCAGAACTGTTGATTTCGTGGCTGAAAGACGACTCATCTTCACTTTTGGATTCCGTGCGGTCTTAATTAATCCACTTACATTTGCACTTACATTCATGCGGATATTGAAGTCCGAAAGCCCAAGACGGGCAAAGTGTAAATGATTTCACAAACATATTTTCCACGATAGCTCGCCTCTCGTGTATGCCATGTTGGCGTCTTGCGCATTTGCCGATAACTTATCCCTCGTTGTGTTCCATCAAGCGGTTCCTCTCCTCCAGAAACTGCACGAACGCACTCGCGGTTCTTGAATTTCGAAAACGTCAAGAATGATCTCAATAGCTCGAGTGATCTGGCTAGCAAAGCGTCCAACGTCCGCCGGCATCACTACTGTAAGGCGGTACATTCGTTGTTGAAGCCTGCACTTGTCCGACAGACCGTCCCCATCAACAATAAAAACGAGCCTTGCTGGGACTTTCAGCCTGGAACGACGTGAAGCAGCCTTTGTGGTCGAGGCCCTCGACCGAGAGAAGGTGGTCGAGCGCCGCCAAGCGCGGCACGACCATCAACAGCAGGGGCTTGCGTGCAGCATTTCATACGTGAGCAGGTGGGGCGGTCCCCCATCAAAATTGCGTTCCTGAAGCCGTCCTGCGCGTGCTGGGGGGTCCACGACGCCACCCAACTTGGAGAGAGCTCTACCCATTTCTTTGGCGCGCGCGCTCGGTCTCCCATCTGGCCGATCCATCCGCCCAGCTCTGCTCGTCGACACTTCTGCGCCAAAGCTCACATCGCAGCGGAACCGGCCGTCTCGTTCGCACGACGAGTGCAATGCAAGAGCCGTCTCCAGCGGCTCAAGCTCTCATTCCCAGTTTGAGTCTCTGCTACATACTCGAGTCATGCTGCAGTCCTTCTTCGAAGACAAGCTGAGCTACCTCCATCCGGTGGTGCCCGGTCTCGTGGCGGCTGCAGTCGCCGTTGCCATCTACTGCACCACCGACACCGCAGAACCGCCGACACTCGAGGGTGAAGACGGTAAAGCGGTGGCCAAACGCGTCCGCTACCTGCCGTCGAAGATCCCCGTGCTGGGCAACGCCATCGAACTGCTGAGCAACTCGGAGCGCATGCACGACTGGATCGCCGACCAGATCGTGCCCTTCGACGGCGAGCCGTTCACCTTGCGGCTGCCGGGCAAGTCCGACATGATGTTCATCGCCAAGCCCGAGCACATCGAGGAGGTGCTCAAGACGCAGTTTGAGAACTTCCCCAAGAGCCAACACATCCACGACGTCTTCTTCGACCTGCTGGGCGACGGCATCGTCACCACCAACGGCGAGACGTGGAAGCGCCAGCGCCGCGTGCTCGTGAACCTCTTCAGCGCTCGAGCGCTGCGCGAACACATGACCCCCATCTCGCAGAAGTACGTGGTGCAGCTGCGCAAGATCTTCGAGGACGCGGTGGCGTCCAAGGAGCCCATGGACGCCTTCGGACTTATGCACCGCTACACGCTCGACGTGTTCGCCGTGATCGGCTTCGGCACCGAGATGAAGCTGCTGGAGGGAAGGTACCAACCGTTCGCTGAGGCTATCGAGGAGTCCCAGTACATTGTGTCGGCGCGCTTCAAGCAGCCCGACGCGCAGTGGAAGCTCATGCGCTGGCTCAACATTGGCAGCGAGAAGAAGCTCCGCCACGCGATCCAAGTGATCGACGAGCATGTGATGGGGATCATCTCGGGCGCCATTCAGCGTCGACAAGAGCGCGACCAGGCCATTAAGGCGGGCGAGGCGGCCAAGCCTGCGGACAGGGACATCGTGTCGATCATCCTGGACTCCATGGAGTCCAACAACCAGGTCGTCGACCCCGTGGAGGTGCGCAACATCGCCACTGCCGCGCTGATCGCTGGCCGAGACACAACGGCCGACGCCCTGGGGTGGCTCTTCCACGTATTGAGCCAGAACCCGAGCGTCGAGGCCAAGCTGCGCTCAGAGCTGCTCACGCACATGCCCAGGCTCACGACGGACCCGGAGTACGTCCCCACCGCCGAGGAGCTCAACCAGGTGCCCTACCTCGAAGCCACCATCCGTGAACTGCTGCGTCTGCTGCCTGCTGGCCCCGTGATCGCCACGCACTGCGTCCGCGACACGGTGTTCCCGGACGGCACGTTCGTGCCCAAGAACACGGACATCGGGCTCGCGTTCTACACGACTGGCCGACTCACGAGCGTCTGGGGCGAGGACGCGCTGGAGTTCAAGCCCGAGCGCTTCCTGGATGCCGACACCGGCGAGGTCGTCAAGGTGTCGTCCTCCAAGTTCTGCGCCTTCAGCGCGGGCCCGCGCATCTGCGTGGGCCGCAACCTGGCCTTCCTCGAGATGAAGATCGTGATCGCCAACATCCTCAGCCGCTTCCACCTCGTGCCGGAGCCCGGCCAGCAGCCCACGTACACGCAGGGCATCACCTTGGGCATGCAGACCCCGCTCATGATGCGCGTTGAGGCCGTCACGGCCCATGCTGCAGCGTAGAGAACGAAAACAGCCAGAAGTATACCATGTAGAGCCAAGTTGAAGTGCTCCATCAATAAAGTCCCCAGCAGGCTTTGATCGTTGTACCCGACTTGGGTGTCAGTGGATAGTACGAATTCCTGCTGGGGCACTTCCCATGCGTACAGACTACTCCGTCATTCAACCTAATGACCAGCAGCCATTCCGGGCCATCATCACCAAGAATCCCCATGCCATTGCTATAGGAGACCCAAGTTATCACTGATGCTCGCCGGATATGGGAGACGGCCGTGTACCAGCTCGGGGTACCTGAGTGGATCACTCACTCCCTTCACGACGTCGCCTGCAATGGACCCACAGAGTGGCGGTACCCGCTCTTTGAATGGTTCACCCCTCCGACGGACACAGCGGCATACCCAGTATGGTGGAATCCCATACGCCACCAACTCGATCGACTAAAATTGACGGTCTATACAGCCCCCTCGGGCTGGAGGCGCTATCCGACTATGACGAACGGAAGTACCGTGTGGGCAGAAGCTGTATCATACACCACTAAAGGCGCTCGACTTCTCCACGCCCAGCTATTTGCTGGTACCTGGCGGACTCTTCACAGCTATTGGAAAACATCATGCAAGAGGTGTCCGCCAACGCAGGCGCAAGGCTCTGCGCAAGAAGGTCAACCATGGAATTGCTTCGCGGCGCCGGACATGGGCACAGAAGACGAAGGAACGAGTGACACGATCGATGTTGCAGCGGAATGCAAAACTTCAGTCTCTGAGCCAGCAGTGGCTCCGGCGGCGCAAAAATTACCTCGAAGCCCGACACCACGAGCAAGCAACATGAAACCAACGGACAAATACTTCAAGGTAGAGTTCGCGGAGATGACCATGCCTCCGAGACACGATCAACCGACCGCAACGTCACCCATGCTGCCGGTCATTACATTTTTCTTTTCATATTGAGGGCCCAGCGCCGATCTGCCGACCTCGGTTGGTGGCCTACGTAGGGCCGTGTATTTTGGTAGCTACCGCGGGGCCTACGCTTTGTCGTGGTCTCCGTAGGCGAGGATGCAGCGCAGCGCGCCTCGGGCGTAGTCGCCATAACCGCAACACATACAAATACAAATACAAAATCCATCAATAAAGTCCCTCCCCCCTCCCCACAAGTTCAGGAAACCGCTTTCGCGTAGCGTGGAGACACGTTGGTCACGGATAACGTGGCGATGCAAGTTGTCGGCTCTGCGTATGTAGCATCACTGCCATAGTGTAATGAATTATTGCCGGACTGGCAGCCAAGCCAAGCATTTCGGCCACGTGCCGCGCCCATGCTCAAGCTGCAGACGATTCCGCCGGTGCCGTTCGCGTCCACGTCGCGCAAATCGTTGGCGTAGGCGAGCGGGTCCTTACAACCCGACGGCGAGGAAACTTCCCGCGTGCAATTCGGCCGCGATGCATTGCGGAGACCGTCGTCGGTCCCGCCGTCATCTTTGCCACACGGCTCGCATTACCGGATCGACCTGCTCTAGTGCCATCGTTCTAAGATGCTGCAGTCCATGTTCAGCAAGTCCCCCGTGGTACCGGGCCTCGTCACAGCGGCGCTGCTCGTCACGCTGTACTGGACCAAGTCGGCCAAGGGCTCCGCTAAGCTCAAGGGTGACAAGGTCAAGAACGCCGTCATCCTGCCGGGCACCCTGCCCGTGGTCGGCAATGCCGTCGAACTGGCGGCCAATGCCGCGCGGATGCACGACTGGCTGGCCGACCAATTCGCGGCCACCAACGGCGAGGCGTTCATCGTGCGCCTGCCCGGCAAAGACGACATGATGTTCATCGCCAAGCCTGAGCACCTGGAGGCCGTGCTCAAGACGCAGTTCGACGTCTTCCCCAAGAGCGAGTACATCCACGACGTGTTCTACGATATGCTGGGCGACGGCATCGTCGTGACCAATGGCGAGACCTGGAAGCGCCAGCGTAATGTGGTGGTGGGGCTCTTCAGCGCGCGTGCTCTGCGTGAACACATGACGCCGCTCGTGCAAAAGTACACGGTGCAGCTCGGGGACATCCTGGCCGATGCTGCCGCGACGAACACGCCTGTGGACGTGTTCGACCTGCTGCACCGCTACACGTTCGACGTGTTCGGCGAGATCGGCTTCGGCGCCAAGATGGGGTCGATGGACGGCGCTTTCCAGCCCTTCGCAGAGGCGATGGACGAGGCGCAGTTCCTGGCCGGGAAGCGCTTCAAGCAGCCCATGTGGTACTGGAAGCTGCGCCGCTGGCTCAACGTGGGCGACGAGAAGAAGCTCAAGGAGAATGTGCGCGTGATCGACGAGCACCTGATGGGCATCATCGCCGACGCCATCGAGCGCCGTCGCCACCGCGTGGAGGAGATGAAGGCCGGCCGCCCCGCTGCGCTGGCCGACAAGGACATCGTGTCCATTGTTCTTGACTCGATGGAGGCCAGCGGCCAGCCCGTGAACCCCGTGGAGGTGCGCAACATCGCCGTCGCGTCGATCATCGCCGGCCGCGACACCACCGCCGACTGCATGGGCTGGCTGTTCCATCTGCTGAGTGAGAACCCGCGCGTCGAGGCCAAGCTGCGTGACGAGGTGCTGGCCAAAATCCCGCAGCTCGCGACCGACAAGAGCTACGTCCCGTCTGTGGAGGACATCAACAAGGTGCCGTACCTTGAGGCCTGCATCCGCGAGCTCCTGCGTCTGTACCCTCCGGGCCCGCTGATCACCACGCACTGCATCAAGGACACGGTCTTCCCGGATGGCACCTTCGTGCCGGCGAACACGGACATCGGCATCGCGCTCTTCTCCGCCGGACGCTTGACGAGTGTCTGGGGCGAGGACGCCCTCGAGTACAAGCCCGAGCGCTTCATCGACAGCGAGTCGGGCGAGATCATCCCCATGACCGCGACCAAGTTCTGTGCCTTCAGCGCCGGCCCGCGTATCTGCGTGGGGCAGAACCTGGCGTTCGTCGAGACCAAGATCGTGATCGCCAGCATCGTCGGACGCTTCCACATGATCCCCGAGCCTGGCCAGAACGTGGCCTACACGCAGGGCATCTCGCTCGGCATGATGGACCCGCTCATGATGCGTCTCGAGGCGGTGAACGCGTCCGCTTAAACTAAATTGACAGCATCAAGAGCAGCTAAACCTTAGGTTTCGTTGATGAAGAAAATACAGAATTGTTTGCCTTATCAAGTAGAAACTTACTTGATCGCGGTCAAAAGATCATCCTCTCATATGTGAAGAGGAACTTGCTACTGTAGTGCGTGCTCGAGAAATCTAACGCAATGCTTATTGGTGTTGCTTGGTAGTGCGGATGCCAGGTCAACTTTAGCTTGCACTCATGCAAGCCTTGCATGAGTGTGGCGCTTACGGGGTTCAGTATCCCGTTGATGTCTCGTAGTCGCCTGCACACTCGAAAACCCATTCAAATTAGGACAAACAAATTGCTACTTGGTATTATTCTTTAAACTTGCAAGCATGCAACTCAGGTGCTTACAGCCCCTTAGCGGTCTTGACGATCTCCTCGAACTCCTCCTCGAACTCCTCCTCGCTGTGCTCCTGGTGCTTCCGGAATTTTGCGTCTATGCATGTTTCCGACGCCCGGAATCGCTGCAGCTTCGGCGTCCCACCGATGAGACCCTTGATAACCGCGATGTCCTCAATGTCGACCAGTCCAGGGACCACCGTCGTGCGGAACTCGTGTTTGACACCCGACTTCTTGATAATATCAATGGATTTCTTCAACAGTTTGGGACGAAGCGGCTTGCCAGCGACTTCAGCGTAGCGCTCCGGGTCAGCCTTGACGTCCATGGCGACAAAGTCGACCAGCTTTTCGTCGAAAACCTTCTGCAGCACATTCGGGTTGCTGCCGTTCGAGTCGAGCTTGACTGTGATGCCGCGCTCCTTCGCTCGACGCAGGAACGGCATCAGACCAGACTGAATGGTTGGCTCACCGCCACAGATCACCAAGCTCTTGTGCTCCGTGGACGCCACGTAGTCCAGAATCGCGTGCGGGTCTAAGTCCTCGGGCTTCTCGTTCACCAGGTCGCTGTTGTGGCACCAACCGCACTTGAGATTGCAACCTTTGGTGAACAGGATCGAGGCCACAGGCTTGCCGGGGAAGTCCGTGTACGTTGTCTTGGTGAAGCCTCCGATCTGAAAGTCGATGGGCTCGTTCTCGATCGCCGTGTAGATCTTGCGCATGCTGAACTCGACCTTCTTGCCTGCGTTCCAGTCCGACACGGGCCGGAAGTAGCCGACGATGCGGGAGTAGACCAGCGCCTTCTCTCCGCATTGAGGACACTCGAGGTGTTCGCCGGCAAGGTAGCCATGAGTGCGGCAAATGGAAAAAGTCGGCGTCAAGGTCACGTACGGGATGCGGTACGTGGTGGTGATCGACCTCACAAGGTCGCGCGCTTGCGTCCAGCTCGACAGACGCTCGCCCAGGAACGCGTGGAACACGGTGCCGCCCGTGTACTCCGTCTGCAGCGATTCCTGGTGCGTCAATGCTTCAAACAGATCGTCGGTCGAGTCCACCGGCAGCATCGTCGAGTTCGTGTAGAACTCCGGGAGCTTGGCGCTCGGGAACAGCTCGTGGTCGATCTTGGCGAGCTTGTAGCACGTCGACTCGGCAGGAGTAGCCTCCAGGTTGAACAAGTGCTTGGTCTCGAGCTGGATCTCCTGCAGCTCGTCCTTGATGAACTGCAGCACGCTGCCAGCGAAGTCCTTGTTGTGGTAAATGCCACGCCCCAGGAGGATCGAACACGCCTCGTTCATGCCGATGACTCCGATGGTGGAGAAGTGGTTGGCCCAGTAGCTCTTGGCACGCTGGAAGACGCTCTTCAAGTAGAAGCGCGTGTACGGGTACAGCTCCATGTTGGCTTCGATCACCTTGCGCTTGGTCTCCAGCGACTCCTTCGCAACCGCGATCGTCTTCTTGACGATCTCGAAGAACTTGGGCACCGACTTGGAGCGCAGAGCCAAGTTGGGCAGGTTCAGCGTCACAACACCAAGCGAACCGGTCAACGGAGTGGCTCCGAAGATGCCGCCGGCCCGAGTGTGGAGCTTTCGCGTGTCCAGACGCAGACGACAGCACATCGAGCGGAAGTCCGCCGGGTTCAGGTCCGAGTTGATGAAGTTGGCGAAGTAGGGCACGCCGTACTTGGCCGTCATCTCCCACATGGGCTTGAAGCGCGGCGACTCCCAGTCGAACTCCTTGGACAGGTTGTAAGTCGGTATGGGGAAGCTGAAGATCGAGCCGTTGCCGTCGCCCTCGATCATGACCTCGGCGAACGCCTTGTTGAACATGTCGATCTCCTCCTGGAAGTCGCCGTAGACCCACGTGGGGTGCTGCTTGCCGCCGATGATCACGGGTTGCTCCGCCAAGATGCTCGAGCACACCAAGTCGAGCGAGATGTTCGTGAACGGGGCCTGGAACCCGCTACGGGTTGGTACGTTCAGCGAGTACACGAACGACTGGATGAACTTGAACACGTCCGTGTAGCTGAGCTCGTTCACGCGGATGAAGGGGGCGATGTACGTGTCGAGGTTGGAGAGCGCTTGGGCGCCGGCCATCTCTCCCTGCAGCGTGAAGAGGAAGTTGACGATCTGGTTGAGCGCTGTGTTGAAGTGCTTGGGCGGACGGCACTGCAGCTTGTTGGGCACGCCGCCGAAGCCGTGGATCAGGATGTCCTCGGTGCTCCAACCGGAGCAGTAGGCGCTCAGGTAGCCCAGGTCGTGGATGTGGAAGCGGTTCTCCTTGACGTACTCGCGCACCTTCTCCGAGTAGAGCCTGTGCAGCCAGTACTCCTCGACGATGCTGGTGGCGATGTGCTGGCTCAGACCCTGCAGGGAGAACGTCACGTTGGAGTTCTCCGCCGCCTTCCACGTGATCTTGTCCAGGTACTCGTCAATGACCGGCGACGCGGCGGTGGCGAGGGCCGTGGACTTGTTCAGAGTGGGCAGACCAGCAGCTTTGGCATCAGTGGCGGGGTTCACTTCAGTGTAGACGTCTTCAATGGCGGGACGGGAAGGGGCCATGGTGATCAATGGATGGGGAGAGTTGGGGACACTTGGCCGAATGGAAAGTGAGGTTGCCACGGAGACTCGATTGCTTCGGAGGTAGTGGAGACATGGAGAGAGGGGCCTGGTTGGTCACCAAGTCATGGGCATTGACTGCCTCGCGACTTCTTTACGTCGGGGTGTCGGACATGCAGGCGATTCCGGCGATTCCTACCGAAATTCTGGCGCGCTTTCGAGCGGAGGGCGCTCGTTTGGGCGCGAGTGCGCGCTTTGGCGGGCTTTTCGCGCGCGTTGGGGGCGACCAACGGTTTGACTTTGAAAACTCCCGCGAAAACCGAGTGCGAGGCTCGCGCACAAGATCGTGTCTCTGCTTCAACATGCGCGTGTTTAACCTCCAAGCAGCCATATGCGAGGGCTCACGCTCCTGTCTTGGCCGCAATTGGCCAGGTCGATGCGCGATGTCCGTGGCTTGTGAACCATCACCCTAGCAGTCGTAGACATGCAGCCTCTAGCCGCGAGTCTAGCGTTGCCTGGCAACCGCAGTCCAAATCTTTCTCGCTAAATATACATCCTCCAATTTGTATACGTCTGTAAACTTAGCGCGTCCCGCAAAGCGTGTTCACTGAATCTTCCGTGCGGTACCATGAAAGCGGTACCCAACCTCAGTCAACTCGTACCACGTCACACATTTCGGGATCCTCAACGAGCGTGCGTAGCTGCTCGCAGTCGCCATGCTGCCCGCGATGCACCGCCTCGACGGCGGCCGCAGCGCCGCCTCCAACACGCCGCTGGACCTCTCAGCGTCGCTCTCACGCAAGGAGAAGCGCAGTCAGAAGCGCGGCCAGTCGCGCGCCAAGAAGTCCCAGCCGTCGTCCTCCAAGTCGAGATCCCTAGCCACTGTCGTGGATTCCGACGCGTCCGAGGCCGATCCCAATGCGGTGAAAGCCCCAGTCATCATTGCAACGTCGCAGCAGAGCCGCTTCCACACTGTCACGTTCGACGAGTTCGGCAAGAACGTTCTACTCAACCAGTTCACTCTCGCCATTGGGTCGGCCCCTCCGAAAGGGTCCGGAGACCCCGTGGGGGTCGTGGAGCTGCTGCGAGACACGCAGCTGAAGCTCAACTACGGCTCTCGCTACGGCCTCGTGGGTCCCAATGGCATCGGCAAGTCCACGCTGCTCACGGCGCTGGCGGACGGACTGGTGGAGGGTCTCCCGGCGTCGCTCAAGATCCTGTACGTGAACCAGTTGGACACGTCGTCGCTGACGCCCGAGTCGGCGCAGCAGTCGGTGCTGCAGACGGTGTTGAGTGCGGATACCAGAGTGAGCGAGCTGCAGCATAAGATCGACGTGCTGCAGCGGGTCCTGGTGGGGTCAGAAGAAGAAGAGAAAGAGAAGAAGGAGGAGAAGAAGACGTTCACGTCCTACAAGGCGGAGCTGCTGCACGCTCTGCTGACGATCCAGGTGATGGAAGCGGAGCAGGCTCAAGAAGCGGCCAGTAAGATCGCCATTAAGAGAAGTGGCATGCTCGGCAAGGACGCACGACTGAGGCTGCTGGAAGTCGAGCACAAAGTGGCGGATCTACGCCAAAGACTGCAGTTTACTACCCTATCAGATGATGGCGAGCATGAGAGCGTGGTCGCCGCTAACGAGACAGAGGTTTTGCATGAGATCCATAAGAAGATGGAGGAGTTCCAGCAAGCGCTCAAGGTGCTGGACGAAGCGTCGATGGAGGCACGCGCACGCCGAATCCTGGCAAGTATGGGCGTGGATCCTAATAAGCAGGACGCGCCGCTGTCGTCGCTGAGTGGCGGCTGGCAAGTGCGAATTCTCCTAGCGCGCGTGCTCTTCATGGAGCCGGACTTCTTGCTCTTGGATGAGCCGACGAACCACTTGGACATGCCCTCGATCTTGTGGCTGAAGAACTACCTGCTGACTCTGGAACAGGTACTGGCAAGCCCAGTGACGCTGGTCGTCGTCTCTCACGATCGGTTCTTCTTGAACGCCGTGACGGACGAGACCATCTTCTTCCGCGGGTACGACAAGACGCTGGCTTACTACGACGGCAACTATGACGCATTCGAAGAGGCGATGGCGTCCAAGAGGCAGTTCAACGCTCGCTTGCAGACCAAACTGGACAAGAAGACGGAGCAGATGAGCGCAATGGTCTCCAAGATCGCCCAGCAAGCGGCGCGCTCAAAGGACGACAAGAAATTGCAGGTCGCGGCCTCGAAGAAGAAGAAAATGGACCGCATCGGCAACGAGCGCAGTGCGAAGGGGACGAGGTTCAAGCTCAACCGCGACCGTATTGGATACTTCCTAACGGACCGCGATCAGGCCGAGGACCAGGCCAAGTACGATGAGACTGAAGGAGGAGCGAGCGCGAGCTCCGCCTGGCGGATCCTGTCCAGCAGCCCTCCCCAGATTCGGAACCTTACCAAGCTGGACAATACGACAATGATCTCTCTTGAGAACGTGTCATTTCAGTACGACACGGCTGATACTGGGGCGACTACCGAGAAGCCGAAGACACCTCTTGTTGTCGAGAACCTCAACCTCACCATCAACTATGGAGACAAGGTCGTGCTTGTGGGTCGCAACGGAGCTGGCAAGACAACATTCATGAAGCTGCTGAGTCGCGGACTGGGGCCAAAGCGCGGAAAGGTCGAGTACTTCCACGGCGCGCGGGTGGCGTCGCTGATGCAGCACAACGTGGAGGATCTCAAGCGCCAGGAGTGGTCTCGAGGACTGGCCCCACTGGAACTGCTGCGATCGCGGCTCCAAGCTGACGAGGCTTCTTCCCAGACTGTTGCAGCTGAACTGGGAGGAAGCTCGAGTGCCTCAGACCATGCTAACGATGGCAAGATGCGTGGACACCTGAGCAGCTTTGGCATCACGGGCGGCGCAGCCGTGGCAGTCCCGCTGCATGCTTTATCAGGTGGGCAATTAGTGCGCGTGGGGCTGGCGTGGGCCACGTTCCCGTACCCACCGCACGTCCTGCTCCTGGATGAGCCGACGAACCACTTGGACATGAGCACGATCCAACTGCTAGGCGAGGCGCTGCGCAAGTATCAAGGAGCGGTCGTGCTCATTTCGCACGACCTGCACTTCCTCGACATCCTCACGAACGGGAGCCAGCGCGCAGAGGATTCCGAGGGAGACGATGATGACGAAGCGTGCGGGCGTGTGCGAGTCTTTGAGGTGAGCAAGAAGAAAGGAGTCGTGTCGCTCTTGCCACTGGAAAGAGTGGAGGCGTACCGGGAGAAGGAAGAGAGACGCAACGCCTCCCTTGGACGCATATAGCAATGCTGTCAATGAAGCTGAGAAGTGAGGATCTGTTCATCTTGAATGAAGTATCATCGATGGTCAGTTTAGTCGTAGAGCCATGATGGGGATTCTGGTTATTGATCCGGCGATAAGCTGGGGAGTTATTGTCCGTGGACTGCGGCATTTCGTGCTTGGTTGGATCAAGAATGGGGATTTTCTCGGCCGATACCGTCACGGATTTCGTTCGACGCGGTGACATCGCCGGCGTCCGGCGGCGCCTGGAGCTTGGCGACGACGTCAACGAGCGTAGAAGTTTCAAGTCCACACCGCTGATTGAAGCTGCTAGGCGTGGCAACATTGGCATGATGGAGCTGCTGCTAGAACACGGTGCAGATATGGACTTGATGGATTCTAGCCGCCTGACGGCCCTCCATTCAGCAATTAACGAGGAGAAGAGCGCCGCAGCGATCGTTTTGGCACAGCGAGGCGCATGTGCGAACAAAGTGGGCTTTCTGGGTCGAGCTCCGCTACAATGTGCGATCAAGAAAAACCTGCTTGAGGTCACGACGGAGCTGTTGGCAAATGGTGCAAACCCCATGGTGCGCAGCGATTCGAACAAGGTCGCTAGGGATTTCATTCGGTCCGGGCCTAGCCACCAAAAGTTTGTCGATGTGCTGGAAGCGTACACAAATGTCGAGCCCGCCACCAAAGCGAAGAATCGAGGCGCAATGTCGGCACGTTTCACGAGATCCATGAAATGCGACGAGATTCACGATTTACCCGGTGGTATTCAAGCTAAGCACACTGAGGCTTTGTCTACCATTTTTCGAGTAACCATCAGCGAAGGCAATCTTGACGAAATGCTGTCCAAGCGTCGACCCATTCAGTCCGAAATCGAGAGCACTAGCGATGAGGAGTGGCGCCTGTCACTTATTGAAATCCTCGATGAGTACGAGAGGGATATTATGATGAAAGTGGTGGAGTCCAATAACGCCTTGGAGCGACTGGAAGGGCTCCTTGAGACGATAGACAACCCCAACTGGATCAATAACGTCAAGCTGGATAACGGTTGGACGGCACTTCACCTCGCTGCGTCAGTGGGGGATCGTGCCATTGTCCAGTATTTGCTATTGCGGCTTAAACCCACTGGCTGTAAGCCACGATGATAAGTTGGCACTGGACATCGCTCTTGACGGAGAAGCCGACAATGAATTATTGAAGAGCATGCTTTCTCTGATCATACAGCAATGCTTCTCACCTCCAGGAAAGCGTCCGAGGAGACGCTACACCAGCTACCGGTAGTTGGGTATATGACGAGTGTGTATGATCTCAGACACATCCTGAGCCTGGGGTTCAGAGGCCTTAACCAAGCTGAGATGCACTCAGTGTTGCTTGAAGCCTTTGAGCAAGTCACTCGGGCGAAACTCGTGTTCGAGTATTTTTCAAGATGGGGTTGCAAGAGTACAGACGCCAAAGCTTCATCTCTGAGGCTGAATTTATTGAGTGGGACCTGAAAGCGACGAAGGTGAACGTTGAAAACTCCCGAGTGGGTTCGGCAGATAAAGCAATCTCTTCACGAAGTTGAGTGCAGAGTCGTCACAGCAGAGAAGAACATCGGTCTACTACACGCACTGTTCAGTGCTCTACGAGACGCGCTCATCCAGAGAAAAGAGCATGAGCTCAAGCGGCGAACAAGAGATCGCCTCATTTCTCTGGTGTCGTCAGCGCTCGTGGTGTGCGGAGGGTTGGTCATTAAGGACATCTTCGGGGCTGTGTTCGACCTCTGGGACCCCGCGAAGCTTCTGGGTGCTCTCACCGACATGAGCTCGGAAAAAATGGCTGACTTTCTAGCGGAAAAGACAAGCACAATCGTGTTCAAGGATGGCGTCGAAGCTGTGCTCATTGGCTCTGACATTGAGCCTGTGGAATTCGCGGAAGTGCTACGAGATGCTGTGAACCTCCAGAATCCTGATGTCGCTTCAACCGCCCCACAAACATGGTTACGGAGCCCTTCAGCTCCTTTCTTCCATCTAAACGCTCGATTCTTAGGTTTAAGGCCGTGGATCTTGCTGTTGTTTATCCAAAGGTCAACGCACAAGCTGGGGCGCCGATGAAGCTGCAGAGTGCAGTTGCAGTTGAGCCGTCACAGGGTGGAGGATCTAAGCACCTCCAAGAGGTCGTCGACTCTCTCTCTGAGGCAGACTTGGAGCCGTATCCGTATCACTACGCGGTGAGGTACAGTGATGGAGATCTCGATCAGTTTCGCGAGCTGGTGGGCTACATCAACGACTGCGAACATCAACAAAACATTGACACTTTGTGTGCGTTCAACGGAGGGAGAACCCTGGAAGGCATGCGATGAAAGCTCTAGTGTATGCGTCCTATCTGGGCTACGTTGACATCGTCAAGTGCTTTTTGGAGAAACCGGACGTGGTCACAAGTGAGAAAACGTTCGTGACGATCAAGCGCACTCGTAGTTGCACAACCAACCCGGTGTTAGTGGGCATAGCTCGGCATGAAATGAAGTTGTAACGTGGTAGGCAACGATATCTCATCGAAGACCTCTGGAGACTGCGGTGTTTGGATTCACGGAACAAGACATTCTTACCCCCATCTATCTTTGCTTGTTGCGCTCTCTCAGTACCAGACCATTTTTAGTGGACTTCCCATCTCAAGACCCGATAGCTTTTCCATTCCACAGACCAAACGACGGACGATAGCGGATGTTAACCAGCAGGAAAGAAGTCGTTCCACATGCAGACTTTGATGCACTATCAGAGCCCGAAACCAAAGAATCCCCTGTAACTTTGGTCCACAACTCCCATGAAGCTGCACCGTCAGCCAGAAAGCAGTCGACCAACAGTCCAAGACCTCCAAAGGCAAGACGTAGACGGAGTTCTTCTGCTCGATGTGGGAGGAGGTTCTTGCGGCGCTACCACGAATGGAAGAGTGAGCACATGTACTTGGGTCGCTATTCCATCGAGAAGATGATCGCATTTGAGGAATACCAGCGTCTTGCCAGTCCACTTCGAGTGTTCGCCGCCATCACACTAACCCCACTGCCAGCATTGGTCATCGTTCTACTATCAGCAGCTATCCCGCTCCAGAGTCCGCTCTTACCCGCCACCGAGAATCCAGCCTACTTCATCCAGTCGTGGCTCTCCTTCAGCGTGATAACCTTTGGCATGCTGCTCTACATGCGGTGTGCGCTCGCACTACCGCTAACTGTCTATTCCCACCAGCAAAGTATTCTGATCTCAGTGCTGACAGCGGGTGCGAATGAGCTGCTCATGTTTGTGGTATCGGTGGCGTGGCGCTTCCCGATTCCGCTGCGAGATTACCTTGGCGCTCCCTCATACACGGCATTTTTCATCTTTTTCCACATCCTGGTACTACGCGGCAAGCTGCGGCACTTTTACTACCGGATACGGGAATATCTCCCGCTATACTTCGCTCAGGTGTCGACATTTTTCGTGTTTGAAGGCGTTGCGATACTGTTCAGGAACTCCCCACTTTGGGTTAAGACGTTCATCACCATCTCGTATCCCCTGTTGCGAACTGTACTGAGACGTATAGTACGAAGCTTCTCCCACTCGCTCGAGGACATCAGTACGGAGACAACTGTCTGCGTGGTCGAAATCTTCGGCTCTTTCTTCCAGAACGTGTGTCTCCAAAGTGCCTGTTCGCTCCCAGTGAGCGGGTTTATCATCCTCGTTGACTTCAGTTTGGCGATGCTGGAAGTCTGGATGTACCTGGACCACAAGTTTATCGTCGACGGACGATCCACTACGCGCACTGCCCTCAAGATCATTGAGCACGCTTTCTTCCCCGGGGCGCTTCGGGCTCGCGCGACTAATCGGTCGGGCACGGAGGGGGACCGCACGATCGGCAACATTTCCAGTCGGGGTGTCTCCGTCGCGGTGTCTGCCACCGAAATTCCTCAAAACGTGAAAAAGATGACGGCGCATTCTTCGTTCAGATCGACAACAAGAACCTCAACGAGAACTCTTACAAGAATATCCACGAGGTCCACACGAAGACCGTCGATGCGGGCGTCAAAAGTTGCGTGTTCGCCTGAAAAATCGCTTGACGTTGGCGTGATCGACCTCGGCGTTCTGGAGAAACCAAAGATCGGTCGAGTGGCTACGCTCGGTCAGGGCTCGACAGCCTCGCTGGCGGCTCTGGCGATGGTGTCACCGAGGGCGAGGCAGTCGTCAATTGACGATACCGACATTGTTCATCGCCACCACGTCAAGCTTCTTTCCCAAACCCTTCAGCTTGTATTCGCCTCCGAGGTGCTGATCTTTGCCGAGTACTCGGAGGTCGCGTGCGCCTTTATCTATGGTCTGTATTCTCTCATCGTCTTCCACATGCCCAACTCGAAGTACATCGTCCCGTTCATTGGATTATCTGAGGATGAATTTTGGACTTCCATCACGAATTCAGCGATCTATACTGTCCTAGAAGGATGCACACTGTTGTTCCTGTTCATTTTGGTTCGCGCGAAGTTCGGCTTTTCGACCTTGTACCAACTCGCATTTATGTTGGATGAGCGTGCAGGGCAAGATTGTGGGCAGCTTTACGCTCATTTTCGTACTCAATATTGTGCACCAAGGTGAGCATTCTCTTTGACTTCTTTGTTGCTAATACCGCTTACTTGTGCGTTGCCTTACGTAGGTACTGATCTGTCGCTGAAATTCAACTGGGGGCAAATTTTAGAGGAATCTCCGTGCTCGTAGTAGCAAGACAAGCATTTTAGGTTTTAGCATTCCCATTATCTGTACCATTTAGAATATGGGAGACGTTGGCCCCCGTTCAGTGAGCGCTCAACTCAGTGTATCAACAACTCGGTGCATTGACTTCACCGACATGTTAAATAACTCGAGCTATAAATTGTTCCTCGTCTTCTGATTGCGATCAGCCATTAGTTGAGTCCATTTCTGGGGTATGAGATCGCCGCACGATCCCAGTTTAGAGTTGTGTCGTCGTGATAGTGACAATAACGAACCGTTCCTGTTTGTACATCCCTCTACCTACCATTCCCCGATGCTGCCGATGGCCGGAATGATTGAAGGCCCGCCAACACCATCAGAAGTTCCCGACGCAGACACGACGTTCGTGGACACTATTGACACCTTACCGTCAAGCGCGGCTCCAGAGACGATATACCAAGATGCCCGCCCCCATAGAAGAACCCGAGCCCGACGCCCTTCAATTCGAAAGAACGTAGCGCGCCGACAAGGACGACGATTGATTCGTCAATACCACGAGTGGAAGAGCGCGCACTTGTATTTGGCGCGATACTCGATCGAGAAGATGCTCGCATTCAAGACCTACCAGCAGACAGCAACCCTTAATCATGCTTTGGCCGTGATAACACTAACTCCAATTCCAACTTTGGTGGTAGTCTTGCTACTGGCCGCCATCCCCCTTCAAAGCCCATTGGCTGCAGCGATCTCGAACACGATGTACTTCTTTCAATCCTGGTTCTGCTTCAGCGTGATGACTTTCGGCATGCTAATGTACATGCGCTGCGGCTTGGGATTGACGGAAAAGATTTACGGTCATGGACAGTGTGCGCTGGTGTCAGTGCTGACGGCTGGCTTTAACGAGCTCGTCATGACGCTTTTGTCGGTGGTTTGGCGATTTCCGATTCCTCTTGGAGATATACTGCGAGTGCCTTCCTACGCGGGATTCTTCGTGCTATTCCACACTTTAATCTTCCGCAACCAGCTTCGCTATCATCAGTCAAGGCTGCAGGGATACATACCGTTGTACTTCGCTCAGCTGTTCACGTTTTCCGCGTTTTATGGCGTCGCTTTAGTGTTCGCGAATGCTCCGGTGTGGACGAAGACCCTCATTGCCATAGCGTTTCCGCTCTTACGACCACTACTCAAGGGTGTGCTCAAGCTGGTCGCGTGTTCTATCAAAGACATCACGACGGAATTATCCTTCTGCGCTGTCGACGTGTTCGGATCATTTTTCCAGAATGTCTGCCTTCAAAGCGCCCATTCAGCGACAGTTAGTTGGCTCATCGTTGGATCGAGCTTTGCTCAGTCGGTACTGGAAATCGTCATGTGCCTCGATCGCAAGTTTGTAGTCGACGGACGCCAAACTACAGCAACCGCCCTTAAAATTGTGGAGAGCGCTCTATTTCCTGGCGTATTGGTGAATGGTCTGGGGAAACGAGGTGAGCACGACGGTATTACCGCAACTATTACCCATGGCGGTGTCTCGGTTGGGCTTCCAGCTCCTGGTTATATCAGCAAACCCAGCACTATATCAAGACGCTCTTCAATCTCAAACACAAAGAAGGTGGCTTGTATCGATTCACAGTCCACGATGTCGCTAGACGTTTGTACGATCGAGCTCGGTGACATCGCCAACAACGACGCCGAAGTCCGTTCCCGAAGTGGAGGAATGCCTTCGAAAGGGGTCGTCACTATCGACGACATCGAGTTCACACATCGGTACCATGCCAAACTGCTGCTGCAGACTCTGGAGCTCATGAGCATTTCCGAGGTGTTGATTTCGTCCCAGTATTTCGACTTCTCTTGCTCAGCAATCTACGGGCTGTACGTGCTCGTAGTTTACCATTTGCCCAACGCCAAGTACATTTTCCCGTTTATCGGCCTCACTCGCGACGCATTCTGGACATGCATCACATTCTACGGCATCTTCGCTGCCGTGGCCGCGTTCGTCCAGCTCTGCTTCTTCACTCTGGTTCACAGGAGATTCGGCTTCTCCACGCTATACCAGCTCGCGTTCGTGCTGGAGAAGTACTGGATGAGCATGCAGGGCAAACTCATCGGCTGCATGACCTTCATCTTCATCCTCCACACCGTGCACCAAGGTACGTCGTCTCCTTCACGCAATCGCTTCGACTCGCTTGGCTCTAACAGTCAGCTCTAACCACAGGCATGGATCTGTCGCTCAAGTTCGACTGGGGGCAAATCTTGGCTGGCAAATCCGGCTGAACCTCCCAAGTTTCCTGTTGCAGGCTTCAACTAGGACGCACAAACGTGCTCCCAACGTCCCGACAGTGCCGAAGTCTCCTCATTTCAAGAAAGACTAACTTAACCGACGATGGTGCTGGACCTGATGGACCCCTCTACGTTGCTGTTGCCTCCTCCTGGTAAACGACACGATCGACGTCTACCGCAAACGCCTGGAGCCCGATTGCAACGTGTTTGTCGCTCTGTGGCGGACTCCACAGGCACAGGCTTCGTGTACGGGACCATGTTCGGCTCGGTGCTGGCAGCGATCGAAGGGATGCGAGCGGCCCCAACGCAGCAGAGACTTCTGGGGGCGTTGCATAATGCTAAGGTGTCCGTGCCAGAAACTGCGGGGCGCATCGCCATGGTCACGTGCTTCTTTCGCGTGGCGGCGCTCGGAATTGAGGAACTTCGCGACAAGCGCGATATGTGGAACACTCTATTGGCTGCACAAGTTGCGGGGGCCATGGTGAAGGCTCGACATGGACCCAAAACGGCGATGAGTAGTGCGTGCACCTTTGGGGTTTGCGGCTGTTGTGGTGGCCTTCAATTGGACGGAGAACAAGCTGATGCACGAGAAAAGTTCTCCCGAGGAAGTGCTGGAAGAAATCGCCTTTGCGGAGGAATTCAAGTGATAGCAACTTCAATATGTCGCAAAAGAATACGAGTACGTCAAAGATATAAAAATCGCTTCGGATCGCCGTGTACTCTATCGATGCAGCATCTCATGGCACGCACCCCACGCTTGGCAGTCATCTTGATAAATTTAGGCCTCGAGCGCATGTCATTTCCGTGTAAAACACGAAAGCGCTTGCCGTAAGCTTCGCTACCCGCTTGACCTGCTTTGCGCAGCCTCATTTCTTTCAAGTTGCTGGTTACCATGACAGCAACGCATCGAAGCAAAGGCGTTTGGCCCATGAATGAGTCGGGGTGCGTCGTTGTGTCCAGAAGTTCCGTATCAACTCGTGGCGATAACTGTGCTCCGTCACCAAGCTCTGCAGCTAAGAGCTCCTCCAGCCCCAGCTTGTCCACTAGCACTCCAGCTGTACAGGGGAATACACGACCTTCGATTCGCAAATATTCTTCTTCTGGCGCGCACAAGAGGGTTCTATTACGTCGATACCATGAATGGAAGAACGAGCACATGTACTTGGGGCGATACTCGATCGAGAAAATACTCGCGTTCGAGCAATACCAACGGCGGACCAGTCCCGCCAGAGTCTATACCATCATCGCTCTGACACCATTGCCAGCTTTGATTGTTGTGTTGATATTAGCTGCGATCCCACTCGAAAGTCCGCTGCTTCCAGCCACCTCAAACGCGGCATACTTTGCACAGTCTTGGCTTTCGTTCACGATGGTAACTTTTGGCATGCTTCTCTACATGAGATGCGCATTGGCGCTGCCGCAAAGTGTTTATTCGCACGGAGAATGTTTCCTGATCTCGATACTGACAGCGGGTGCCAACGAGTTGCTGATGTTCGTTTTGTCAGTCTCGTGGCGATTTCCGGTTCCACTTCGAGACATTCTGGGCGCTCCGTCTTACGCTATATTCTTTGTGGTGTTTCACGTGGCGATTCTGCGGACAAAGCTGCGCAATTACTACCATCGGGTCCGAGAGTATTTGCCTCTGTGGGTTGCTCAGCTCTCGTCATTCTTCATATTCGAAGCTGTGGCAATCTTGTTCATGAATTCGCCGGTGCGGACAAAAGTCGCGATCACGGTGGCATTTCCCGTGCTGTGAACTATACTGAAGCATGCGATCAGGAGGTTTTCGCATTCCCTGGAAGACATCAGCACTGAGATGTCGCTGTGTGTGGTCGAAGTGTTCGGGTCGTTATTCCAGAACGTTTGCCTGCAGAGCTCGCGGTCGCTGTTCGTTAGTGGGCTTATCATCCTTTTGGACTTCGTGCAAGCGATAGTGGAGGTGCGGATGCACATGGATCACAAATACGTCGTGGATGGTCGACACTGTGTACAGACTGCGGTGAAAATTATCAAGAGCGCTTTGTTTCCTGGGGAAATCAATAAGGAGAAGATACGATCGAACAGTGAAAAGGTCTCGTTCAAAGGCGTATCGCTTTCCTTGGTACCTACGGATATTAACTCCCAGTCCAAGAACCAGTCTAAAACCACGCCTAGAATGCAACGATCTTCCAAAGTAGCCTGCCTATCTCAAGGATCAGTTGGGGAGCTGGACATGGGCTTAATCCACCTGGGCGTCTTGGATCGAGAGCTACTGAGTGCAGACCCCTCAGTCGCCCAAGCCCCGGAAAACATGCTGGTTTCCAGTACATCGAGAACACGGCGCTCTTCTATCGACGACGTGGAAATCACGCATCGTTATCATGCCAGGCTTCTCACCCAGACACTTGAGCTATTGTACGGCTCGGGGGTGCTGGTGTTCGCGGAGTACTCGGAGTTCGTCAGTGCTTTCAGCTACGGATTCTACACGCTGTCCGCGTTCCACTTGCCCAACGCCAAGTACAGTTTGTGCTTCATCGGCCTGTCTGATGGGGAGTTCTGGAATTCTGTGGGAAATTGTGCCCTATACGCGTGCTTGGAGGGGTGCACGCTCTACTTCTTCTTTCAGTTGGTGCGCGCGAAATTCGGCATTTCGACCTTGTATCAGCTCGGTTTCGTACTGGAAAAATACTGGATGAGCATCCAAGGGAAGCTCATCAGCAGTTTAGTGCTCGTTTTCCTCCTCCACACAGTTCATCAAGGTACGAATTACTTGAATTCGAAGTCACAACTGGGAATTCGTCGCTAACTACAGCAACGTTTTGCCCAATATACAGGAACGGATTTGTCGCTCAAATTCGACTGGCACCACATTCTAAACCCCGCCGATTGCTAACGAAATCCTTAATTCGTCATATTCAGGGGAAGTAATCTCCAAATATACACTGGACAATATGTTTACGGTTAGATTAGAGAGGGGTTTGCAGCAGCAGAAGAACATATTTAGCTTTTTGCTGCGCGTCTTCGCCTTCTTAGGTGCACTATCTCATGTTTCCTAGTTTAGCGGCAACCTCTGTTCTTATCCTTCAGGGAGGACTGGAGCAGATAAGTCATTATCCAATCTAACCCAAACAACCCTAAGTCATCAATGTCGGGCGAAGACACCGAGTCGTGGGAATGCCCCTCCTGCACCCTCAAGAACGAGCTCATCGTCGAAGCATGCGCAGCCTGCGGAGCTACCAGTCCGCTGGTGCTGCAGAGCTACGCAATTGAAGAGCAGGCGTTGGCGGCAGGCGAAGCCGCTGCCATCCAAGGGAGAAGGTCGCAGCGTTCGAGTCTCGTCTCGCAAGGCTCAGACAACACCACCCCTCGCGGTGACGACAACGAGGTCGACCCGTGGACTCAAGCCGAGTGCGAATGGGCCCAAGTCGAGTCCCGCCAAGACTCGCGCTCGAGGAAGTAAGAGAACGTCGACGGTCTCAGACGGGTGCATCCCTACACTCAGCCACAAGTAATGAAACGTAACTCGCACTCAAGCTTCAACATGATGCCCATATCAATGTAGCCATCTCCATCTAGATGGCTACACTAACAACCTCTCCAATATCATAACCCTTCCTCTTGTCACATGGTACCCCCCTACCTCGTGCGTGTCAACGACGCTCATCAAAGGGGAACCTCATCATCCAGCGTATCTGATCCGTCATGGTCTTCTGCGGCGCCGACTTCCAAGTGTCCAAGGCCCCCGTGGCCCCCGTGGCGCTGCAGGTCGCGGCCAAGAAGACGGTGAACGACGCGGCCAAGAAGACGTCGAGCCTGCGCGAGTTCGCGGCCGAGCTGCAGCGCCGCCTGGAGCCGGCCATGGGCTCGGGCTGGCACGTGCTCGTCGGGGGGGACTTTGCCGTGGATCTACGCTACGTACGTAGTTACGCCTCTGTTACTTGATGGTATTATGTATGAGAGACCCCTCATGGTTGTCTGCAGCGCAAGGGTGCGTGCGTGCTGCTGTTCAGCAAGGCCAGCAAGATGAAGGTGCTGCTGTACCGCACGACGCCGGCCGTGGGCGCCAAGCCCAAGCAGGAGCACGAGGCTCTGGTCGAAGACAGCGAGGAGCTCAACGCCAAGAGGAAGATCGTGGTGTTCGAGAGTGACATGGAGGAGGAAATGAAGACGGCGGTGGTTGACAAGGCCAAGAAGCTCTACAACTACTACGAAGGCGTGCAAGACAGCGAGACCAAGATCGCCCAGGCGTTGAAGGTGGGTCGCAATATTAATTTTGAGGTGCTGAGCTGGATATCGGGTACTAACGTGAGTTCACTGCTGCAGCACTCGTTGACGTTCGCCTACGGCCCGACGTGGCAGGTTGTGGTGTCCTCTTCGCGGGAGTTGTGCTGCCTGCCGATCGCTGACGAGGGCACTCACGCCGACTTTACGGTCACGAAGCTGCGCGTGGTAGTGTATCGCCACGCTGGAACGAGTTTGGACCGGCACCTGGACTCGGTGCAGTTCGGCAAGCGCGTGGCTTTCGTACTGGCCACGATCTGCCTGCTTCTCTACGGGTTCTTGTCGCTCAACTCGTCCGAGGTGCTTCAGAAATGCAAGGGAAGCGCGGCGGTGGCTAGTGACAGTATCCCGATGGACGGCGTCGTGCTGCCTGAAGGCTGCTCGGCTGAGGACGTGAAGCGAGCGAACGACCACGCGTGGTGGAAAACGGCTGCGATTTTGGGCATGTCGGCCTTTACTATGCTGGCGTCGCTCATCCGCATGTACAGCAAGTCGCTGACCCCGAAGCTTAAACGCGCGTAGAGCGAGAGTTCTGGATTGTGCAGAGTAGAGCGGAGTCGAGTGCGTTCGATTCCAGTGATAGAGATGGATAGCAGCGCAATTCAGAGCAAAGTTTTGTTTTCACTACAGTACATGCACTGGTCGACGTGTACATTTCTCTCGCCGGACGGGACCGTCGTCGGTGAAGCCATCGAGCAAGGAGGTCTCTGGGTCGTTAACGCGACTACGATGGGCGCTCTCGGCTCTGACGCGCAGGCACTCTTCGTCAACGTGAAGAAGGACTCGCCGCAGCAGTACTCGGACACGTGAACTTCCGGGACTTGCTGCGAATGGTGAACAACAACCTGGCCAATGGCGTCGAGCTCGCAAACAAGAAGATCACCTTTTGCGTGGCCTGCGCGGAGGGCAAGCAGTCTCGGAGCGCGCAGCCCACTCAGGATACCTCTGACTCGGCTCCCACGGATGAACTCGGCGCGGTGATATGCATGGACTTGAAGGTGGACCTGAAGCCCGATCGCAACGGCCATCGTCATGTACTAACCGTCGTGGACCATGCGTCTAACTACAACCAAGCCTTCCTGCTGCACACAAAGGACGAGACATTCGACAAATTTTTACTCTTTGCAAATGAGTTCCAGCGGCAGTACGACCTCAAGATCAAGGTCCTTCGTACCGATGGCGGGGGAGAGTTGTTGAACTCGCTGTTTAAAGAATATGCCGCTCGGAATGGGATCCGGCTGCAGACCACGCACCCGGACACGTCCGCGTCCAATGGGAAAGCTGAGCGCTTCCACAGGACTTTGATGAACTCCGCACGTGCCATACTCTGGGCGTCGTCGCTGCCTCAACGCTACTGGGCAGATGCTGTGCTTTACGCCTCCTATATCCGCAATAGGGTCCCAACCAGAGCAAACGCCGACTACAAGTCTCCGGTCGATGTGCTGACCGGAAAACACCCTCGCGTCTCCCACATTCTCAAGTTTGGACACCCACACGGAGCGCATCTGCACTACCGCGTAAGACAAATGCCTTGGGATCGATACTTAAGACTCCAGCTTGGGAGAAGAAGTGGCTCTCCAATACATAGTACGTGAACGGGGAGTCAAGAAAATGTGCTACCACGTAGCATACTATGGGAACGGAGCTGCCGTACACAATGCACTGAGTCGGTACTAGCATGAACAGCCTCCGTGCTTTCCGCAGTCGTCGCCAGATGGACAATTTCTTGTGGGAGTTTAATAATGGTCCATGAACAAAGTAGCAACTGAGGATCAAACCAACTCCCCGGAGCCAGAAGTACGACTGTCCGAAGTCTCGCAGCACAGCTACGAGCCGATACCATTGAACCACGTCCGACATCAGCAGCCCTGTTTCGTAGCGATAGTCCTCTACAAACACCGCGTCACACTGCTTAGCTCCTGTGCTAATCTCAACACATTCTCGAGCGCGGATGATCGTGCTGACATCGGATCGTCGAAACCCAGTGAACGATAATCCACCTCGAGACACTTGCAGATCTTCTTGACTCTCTAGGAATGTCAGATCAACCGTCGCGTTGGGAAACCGAGCTTGAATTCCTCGAAGACGTTCCATCGTGTGCACATACAGCAGTCCGGCAGCTCTGGAGGTGGTGTCAGCCGGAGCACACGATCGATCCAGGTTGGTCCACAGCTCGTGGCAAAGGCGCGGCACTTTAACACGACCCCCATTGGCAGGGAAGCAAATACTACGAGCGTTTGACTTTGAGAGCAACTCCGGTGAGTAATAAAGCGCTTGGTTTGTCCTCCAATTGAAGTTTGTAAACCACTTCGGAAGTAGGAATTGGTGAAGCCGGTCAATATATTCATTCTCTGTCCGCAGAGTAAGCCCCACGGGTCCAAAATTATTCACCGATCGAGAGTTATTTAGCCCGGCGATAGCGTTCACGATACTGTCGATCATTCTAAACGCAACGTCACCATCAAAAGCCTCGCCGGCACACTGAGAATTGTACAATAAACAGTCGGGATATTCTGAAACTTCAAAGTGGTTGGCGAAAGCGCGCCAAACGATCGACGTAGAATCAAACTTGTACGTCCAGACTGCTGCATCTACCTTTCCACTGTACGCATCCTC